>NC_026002.2:27768977-27943698 GCF_000442705.2 Elaeis guineensis
TAAAAAATATGTCATGGAGCGCATTATTTTGTCCGATTGATCCACAAAATCATCTCCTTCCGATGCACATTTAATATCAGTACATTGGTTTTTTCGTTTAAAAATTTTATATGATGAAAATATCTCTATTTTTTGAAAAAATTATGACATTTTGTGACGTATTATAATCCAGAATATCATAATATGGTTCAGGATATCATAATATAGAAGGGATATTTTTGTCTGACCACTTTCCAACGCATATTTAATGCCTGCAGATCGATTTTTTAATTTAAAAATTTTAAATGATGAAAATATTTTTATTTTTTAAAAAAAAATTATAATATTCCGTACATAGTATGGCATCCTGCATTATATTATGATATCCTGTAGACAAAAATTATAACTTTCTGGATGCAAGATGTCATAATATAGACATAAAATATCATAATTTTATTAAAAAATAAAAATATTTTTTTTGTATGTTTAGAATAAGATGGATATATTTATTTTTATTTGATTTATTTTGTCTGATTTATCAAAAAAATTGGTGAACCCTTACACATCTATAATGTGCAACTCCAAGGGCACTCCTTGGCTTTCCCTCTCACCCACATGTCGTCCCTGCAACTTAGAAGTCTCATAATTGTATACGAACTAATGGCACGACAAGCATCTAATTCTATTCCTAGTGTCACGTCAGGGAATCACTTTGCATGACACGTTTCCGCCATGTGTAATAATAGACGAACTGATCGGGTGATCATTTGCCATAGCTTAGGTTTATAATATTCCCTGATAAGACGTAGATGAACCCTGTTCATTTTTCACCAGCATGTCTTTAACTCGAAAAAGAGAACCTTCCAGACGATGGGGGATGGCTGCTAACCCTTATCGCTATCTCAGAGAGTTGGACCAAATCCATCCATGCCTCGTTGGCAACCATCCTTACACGTGCCACCCTTCACCGTCCCACGCCCTCACACCTGTCACCCCCAGAGTAAAACCAGCTTCTTTATAACATGGTCCCCATGACCCCTTCTCCCACTTCCCCTTCTCTCCTTTTCACCCTCCCTCCCATGGCCTCCCAGAACCTCACACACCGCCCCAGGGATGAGCCCGCCGCCACTACCTCCACCCCTTCCACCACCACCACCAAGAATAGAAAGGCCCAAAAGATGGCCATTGCCAAGCAAGGCCTCCGCTCCCTGGCTGTCGCCATTGCCATACCTTTCGTCCTCACCACCTTATCGGCCTCCGCCTCTGGCACCGCCACCACCACCGCCGTCTCGAAGGCCTTCTGGCACCCCCCAGTCTGGGCCTTCCACCTGGCCTCCATCTCCACCTCCTGCCTCATGGGCCTCTCGGCCTGGCTCGTGTGGGCCGAGGGCGGCTTCCACTCCCAACCCACCACCCTGCCCCTCTTCCTGACGCAGTTATTATTGGGCCTGGCCTGGGGCCCTCTGGTTTTCCGGCTCGGCGCCACCCGGGTGGCCCTGGTGGTCTGCATCACCCTCTTTGGCGCCCTCTTCGCTTGCTCTCAGAGCTTCCACCGGGTGAATCCCATCGCCGGCGACCTCGTGAAGCCATGCCTCGCCTGGGTTTCCTTCCTTGCATTGTTCAACTACACGCTTGTGTGAAGTTTGGCTCTGTGTACGCTATTTGCTGGATCTTTTATACATAGTTTTCATAGCTTATTAAGATGTATCTAAGGTTCTGGATCTGCTCATTTCCTTTTTTTAATTATAATTAGGAAACCTATAATGTGCACCAAAACTTGTCTTGAAAGGCATGTGATGTTGTGGACAGCTTTTAGCCATTAGCCAATGTCTAAAGTTTGAATAGTTGATCCTTATTAATTTTTCTTGAATGGTTATTTTGTTTGAGACCATATTAACATGGCCCCAAAGTGTAGGCTCATGTTTTAATAAGGGTGGGTATGTACCTCAGGCGAAATAGGGTCCACCTCAACTTAGTTATTAAAAAAAATTTTTAAAAAAAAAGGGTCCAAAATTATGGTTTGGCCCTTCTTACCATGCCCAAATCTGAAGGAGATCTGCTTTGGCCTATCAAATGAGAAGCAGATTTCTGTTCCTTTCCCCCCCCTAGAGAGAGAGAGAGAGAGAGGAGGCAATATATTGTATTCAGAGTTCTGGCTCTTTGGCATCTAATTAGAAGCAGATTAGGATGAATCTAGGTAAAGCTGGACCATGGTGCCGAACATCCTCACACATTATCAGCAAAGAAAGTCCTTTGTGTAAAACTAGCATAGATCTATCCTTGTATCATTGAAAGAGAATAGATAGAACCAAAAGCCTTGGTTGGGAAACCCAAGTGGTAATTACTTCTGTACCTCCTCTCATTTTATTTGTCATTTTATTTCCGATCTTTATTTTCTTTATAGGTAGACATCAACCATCATCTCTCAAAGCTGATACACTTTTGAGTACTTGCATGATCGCTCACAAAAATCTGCCTTAAATACATCTTCCAACAGAGAGCTCATACGAGCGAGTCCCGGAGCAACCCAAAGCTTGCTGAAAACAAACACCTTGCATTAACCAAATAGTGGACGCCTCAGAGCGTTTTGAAGATATCTTGTTCCAAATACCTTGCAATCTACCCTGGGCATCGTTTCTTATGATCAATCACTTAAGAGTAAGCAACAATTCATCTACGTTAACTTAAACCATGGGAATACCACTGGCAACCAGCGATTCTTGGCAAGGTTTTAGCAGCCAAATTTGGAAATATTCTTTTTTTTCTTTTTTTTTTCTTTGAGGGAAGGAAAGATTTCAAATACATTTGCATGCTATTTTTGTGTTGTTTGTATCCTATTAAACTTGTACAATGGGATTGATCCAAAAAAAAGAGTGTAAATATAAGTCAAACAAGCAAGCAAGGTGGCTAGCTAGCTAAATACGCCATTTAATTCCCAAGGAATTTGATAATAAGACTGGAGCAAATTTAAGATGTGACCCTCAAATTAACAGATCACCAGAGTTTCAAGAAACCAACCACTTTGATTTGCTTGCAATAGAACGTTCCTTTTTGTGACAACTTGAAACTGGTGGCATTTGCAACCGCTGCAACAGTGTCTTCACTCCCTTCCCACAACTGAAGCTGCCATTCATTGTACAGACACTGAAAACCAAGGCTAAAGCTGCGATTTGCGCCGCTCATTTACAGTAATCTAAAGCGTTTGAACCTGGAATCCAGGTTAAAATCAAATGGATAGGTGAAAGAAACTAACAGATAGATGTCCTTCCATTAGCTTTAGTTGGGTGATTTGCAGAGCTTTCTTAGAGTTACGGAAGTCCTCCTCTTCTGATGAATTTCTTTCCCTTCCCACAACTGATACCCTGGTTTGCGGTTTATCTCATGCTTCCAAAGATAACGTGCTTCCCCAGACATAAGAACTAAGGAGCCTGGACTTAATAAGATGGGAATCCTCATTGAAGAAGTCTCTTCCCCTTGAAGCTCAGCATTACCATCTCCCCCTTTACATTGTGTAAAATGCATCACACAAGCAGATTCTAAGGAAACAATGGCAATTCCATCCTCAAAGCGCATCAAATCCACATGCGCACAAATTCCCTGCATAAATGAAAAGGATCAAATGCCCACCAGTGGAAATTGAATGAAAACAAAAGGAAAGGGAACTCGCTATTTCCTTCGATCATAAGATACAATGAGATGGACTTGTTGAGATGAAGTGAACAACAAAAAGCATCCTTATCAGAAAGAACAATAAAAATTAAGAACCAACTTCTGCAATTATAAGAGGATGGACAAGGTTAACACAACCTTCTCGTCTGGACTTCTTAATCTTTTGCACATAACCTTAACGAGATGTGAATCAAGTCCAGTTCTTGTAAATCATGTCAGGATGATAATTTCAAGGTATGCGAAAAAAAATATGTTCATCTTTTTTTATCTGCTTTTCAAGCTATCATGCACATACATCAACAAAGATATTCCAGGTCGATCATGCCGTGCACTGGACTAACTTTAGGATCAACAGGCATAAAGAAAAACTGTAGAATATCTGCAATGTTTTTGATCAAGGATAGCTCTGTCCCTCAAGTGACATGACATACAAATTTACTGTACACACTATATTTCACAGAAGATCACCATGAGACTCTCCAATGAAAACTTTAGTTGCTTTTTCATCCTAGATGTGAACCTTTTAGCGGCTGTTAGCTTGGTCTCCTTGAGGTCCTTAAAGTCGGGTTTATGGGGACCATGGACTGATTAATGCGACAGGAAAATGTTCCTTAGACTGATTTTATGGCATGTTGGTTGGGGGGAGTTGAACTTTAGAATTGGAATAGGAATGAGAATGCATGACTCACATTCCAGCTATTCGGTTGAGTCCCATTCCCATTTTGCTTTTGGAGGAAATGGGAATGCCTCAATCCCCCAATATCCAATCTTTACACTTTCCTAATATTCAAATCCCATTGCGATTCCGATTCTGGTCATGAATCAAACATACCAAGGGATATCATCATTCCAATCCATCCTGATTCCAATTCCAGGTGCGAATCAAATGCATGGTAAAATTCTGGAGCATGGCAGAAGTTATTATACTGGAGGGCTTAAAATATCACATGCACAAACACTAAAGATGTAATAGCATCTGAATGAAACACATGCAGCACTTGCCTTCATGGAGTGCTAACGGTAAGTTCAAGAAAATGTCCCAGTTGAGGGATCTACATGGACTTTGTGAAGGTTGGTTTGGAAACAAAAGGTGATCAGGGAAAAAGGAATAGGAGCAAAATTCATATCATCTAAAATTAGAATGTCAGGTGTAACAGAAAATTTTGAAATCTGCAAGAAGACCAGTCATAAGGGCTGATGCTGGATAAGTTAACTAAATATAATATATATACAAGAAATTCATGCATGAATAAACAAGCACTTCCTTAAAGAGATACATTAGGCTGCAGAGAAAAGTAGCAATAAGCCAGAACAATATAACATATCCTCACCCTGGAAGAAGAAATATGGACACATAAATCATCATAGTTAAGTAGACAACAAGATGATAACTCATGAACTCTGAAAGATAAAAGTACAAAGCATACTCAGAGAACGGCAAAACGTCATTATCAAAGGATTATTTAGAGAAACAAACAATGGAAAGTAACACACGAAAAGAGTGTAAGTAGAAAGGAAATATGGCCGCACCTCACCTGGTTCATACACATTTGCAATAAGTTGATCAAAAAGTGGTTCTCTCCACAACAAATTTAATGGCAGAGGACAAGTTTCTTCAGCATCCTGATCTTCAGAATTTGACCCTCTGCTAGCCTCAAAAGATACTTCACCAAAGCAAGCTGCTTCACGAACTAATCTAGCAAGTTCAGTTGCCCATTCTGGAAGGTCCCCAAATCTCATAGCCTATAAAAGAATTATAAGGCAGAGAAGTTAGATTTACAAGGGAGAACTTATACAGATCGAGCAATCACAGTCCATTGATTAGTTATATGACTGACTTTAACTACATTATGCCCCTGACAAGATTATGATGATCTTTAAAATTAATTTAGAGCAAGATATATATTATATATATGTGTGCGCACGTGCATGTGTTTCACGAACTAATCTAGTAAGTTCAGTCGCCCATTCTGGAAGGTCCCCAAATCTCTTCTTTTAAGAAAGAGAATCTCTCTCTCTCTCTCTGTCATAGCCTACAAAAGAATTATGACAGAGAATATATATGTGTGTGTGTGTGTGACATCTCAAAGTAGTGCTACAATTTTATTAAAAAAAAAAAAACCTTGCTATTTAGGGCATGGTTGAAGTATGTCTTCCCTACAAACTACTCGGTATGATGGTGGTCCCTAAAGATCCCTAAACTGAAGGCTCATTTTGGGATAAAGAGCAACAAGTATCGATCAGGACTTTGGAAATATAAATCTTCGTAATAAGAAGCATTTGTACTCATCACCAGCATCGTCCAGTTGAATACCAAAGTATAGACACTGACACAATGACCAGCAGGTGCCAAAGTACTGCAATGCTAAACACTTGGGTGAAGGAAACCAGTATACAGAAAGAGCTAAACCAAGCATAGAACCGAATGGCAGAAAAACCAACAAAGTATTGGCCAGAAAAGTAGTCTGGATGCAAATAAATGGCCTATTAATGCATCAATTAAGAAAAAGCTCCAAAATGAATTCTTCTCACAAACTCCCTCTCTCTCTTTCTCAATGTCATTGTATCCTAGGGAATTCTCAAATTTACTTCCACATTCTATCGCTATTTTTCACAGTTAAAGTCCACATCAACCATGTTACTTTAAGCAAAAGAAAAAGAAGCCCCAGATTGTAGAGATAGTCACCAAAAACATAAATTCGTAAACCACCAACAGCAGAAAGTGGAGAGCAACATAACACTGCACGAATGCCATCAAGAAGAAAGACCAGCTAACTCTTGGTGATCAGTGGCAGCGACAGCGACAAGCAATTCTTTAATACCCTATACATGTTAATGTATGCATGTGAGTAGAAGAAACAAAAACAAGTGGACGAATAACTTGGAAAAATGTAAATGTAGCATAGAAATTGTACTAGTTAAGGACAAATTGATGAACTCATTAAGATGATACAGTCATGTACAACAAAGATGACCAGAGGAGGCCCCTATTGGAAAGGCACTCAAATTGCCAGAGGGTTCAGATAAGGGAGAGGAAGACTGCAACTAACATAAATGAAAGCTCAAAGATCTCCCTTGATAAGAAGAACTCGGAGAGTAAATACCAACGCCGAAGAGTTCGGATAATGCTTATTAGTTACATTATTGTCACACGTATCCACAATAATCCAAATAAGAGAAATAACAATCGCAGAATTTTCTACCAAGACATTGCTAACACTGAAGTAAAAGTCAATTAATTAAATGAATGATAAACAGCACCTGATTATGAGAATTATCTGAGAACCATCCTTCTGCAACATCAAAAAAGAAGAACATGGAGATATTTCAGAGATTAGAAAAAAAAAAATGAAGAACTTTTAAAATTAATGCTACAATCTTGGCTTCAAAATTCTTCTTTTATTATTCATTAGTCAGAATTCAACAATAGGGCTAAACAAACAAAACAGTGGAATATTGAGGGAAAAAGAAGGCTATTAACGAGAGTTCCACCTCGTTCAATCGCCGATAGAAGCAAAGATTGCTGCTTTATCCAAAGGAAGTCCCGGCACAGCCACAAACCCTTGATACCAGCCACCGATTCCCAAATAGGCTGTCTCTGTGGCATTTATGGATCGAGTTCAACAAGAAGAAAGGGAAAAATAGGGGCGGAGAGGGGGAGAAGCGAGAGGGGGAAGGATCCACGAACCGAGAGGGAGGGATCCGCGGCCGAACAGGCTGGACCATCGTCGTCCGAAGATTCTCCGAAAGCTTCTTCGAGCACGCGTCGCTGGATCTCGGTGTCGTCTTCTTCCATCGCCCCACCTTCGGTCCCATGCCCAAACCCCATGAACAAAAAGAGGAAACGGGAGGAGTCGCAATCGACTGCAAGCTACGTTGCAGGGAATTATACGATTGGGACACGTGGCATTTTTTTAGCGGCCATAAATAAATATACAATCTCCTCTATTGTTAAAAAAAAAAAAAAAAAATTTTTGAGAGCATCCATACAAAACTAATATAAATATAATCAAAAAAACTTGATAAATGAGGATACCACAGATCAGCACAACCAAAACATCAGTTCACAAAATTCTTATTGAATGCTCTGCTACAAAAATGATAATCCAATTCATAATATTATTTATCTCGTAATAGATATATCTAATATTTATAGAAATACATTACTCTCTGAAGTCATGCAAATAGCTGCATAACAGCTATCTTCATTTGTTTCTACATTCAATCTATCATTATAATAAAATCCCTCTCAATATTTAAAGTTTATTTTCAAAAATTAACGGAACAATACTTATATATTTTTTAGCAAAATAGTGAAACTTAAGTCAAGAAAAAAAGTCAGAAAAAAAAAGAGAGAGAAGAAAAAAAGAAGAGGAAAAGAAGAAGGGCAAAAAGATGGGATATCAAAGTCCAACCAATCTTACAGTCGCTCAGCGAATCAACAAAAAAAGAAAAAAATTAACTCAAAAAAAAAAAAAATTGCTAGTCTAGACAGATCCCAAAACATTTCATCCATTGAGCATCATGTTGATCAACTAAGTCCAGCTGGAACGCCTAGTATTTTTATTTTTTTTAGTACATAAAGTTCTCTATGGTTAACTAGCTTCGTAGGACTTGATTCAGACCAGGATAAAAGTTTGTGAAATGATTGGGAAGTATGTCATCTGTTTGAGTTGGCAAAGTCACTATATAGTAAATAATAGATATGAGCGACATGGTTTTAACCTTGGCCCTCCCCACTATTTTGGACTGGCTATATCCTACATCATGGTTCTTCAAAAATAAACGTTGTTCGCAACTCAGTTGAGGTTTTAATAGTGCAGATGTTACACAAATTTTCATGTCATTAGCTGGAAGATAATAATATTATTATTGGAAGTACGTACAACTGTAGCCCCCAGCACTTCTATAATTTATTGGCTCAATCATTATAAGTATATCAAGGAAAATCTAACATCGAAAAATTTAATCATATTTGACTAATGTTACATTTCGTCGCAATCTATTTAAAATCCTTCACACGGACCATGAATGATAGTTAAATTGGTAGGTTATGAATCAGGTAACTTTACTATGATAGAGAAAAATAAGCTTGTAGCAAGGTGGTGGTAGTTTTTAGGAGGTTGTTGGTACGTGTACTCTTATAAAATCTGAAAACAGGATTGAAAAGAAATATTTATGAATTGAAGTCAAGCTAAAAGATTATTATTGGATCCATTTATAACACAATATATGATATATTATATGAAATAGTTATTTATTGTGATGCATTGGAGTTACCTTGGACCAAATGATGCAATAAGTTGGGGGCCTTCAAGACCATCCTCGTGTTAAAGGCATCAAAGGAGGGCTCACTTTTTATAGATCAAGGTGGAAATATTTTTATTTCCTTTCTTTTAGAAATCCTTCCTTATACATCTATGCATGACCCTCTCATCCATGTCTTCCTCTTAAGGTACTTCATAAAATTGCATAGGCAAGCAATTCTGTGAAACTTTATGTATCAAAGATGTATATAGTTTTTTTACCTAAAAAAAAAAGAAAAAAGATATATAGTTTCAAAACTAAATGGATAGGAACATCATAGAGTGAACATCTACAAGAATCTACCACCTACATGTAATACTAGCAAATATGGTTTTTTTTTTTTTTTGTGGGTGGGGGGTTTGCATTGCAAATATGATTGTTATGCATAAGAAAAAGAAAAGTGTGATCAACAAAGGAACTATGATCGGCTCCCTTAAACCAATACGACATTCACATGTTTGTAGGGAGGGAACTACCTCGTTCACCTCTACTTATGGAGTTGAAAAGCGTGATCCTTGGCTACTAGAAATGGTTGTAACTTTGGAAACGTAGTTTGCAATATTTGATGATGATATAAAAGAAAGGTTCTTGGTGCAACACAGATTGAAAATTTGACAAAACTTGCATCTATTTATGCTTCTAAAGGACATCATCAAAGAGGAAGTATTGTAGATGCTTTAAGTTAACATATTACTTTATACAAGAAGATAGTCTACATGCTAGATTTTGTTCATCAAAGGGCTAAATATTGATGATAGTCACCATTCATTTGATGATCAATGAAGTTACTTTTCATTTGATCATACATTCATATGTATATAAAATGGCTTTGAAACCAATATGTTGGAATTGGCAAGAGAATCTTATGTGGATCTCTTTCCATGTCACAGGAGATTGGATCATGAATCTTCTTGGTTGCCTTGGAGAAAGATCAGATTGAAGCTTTCAATTTGGGGCTTATCATGAATGGGATATTGCATTTAATAAATGAAAATCATCATCATGGATTCTTTAATTATGTTGTGCTCAATGTCCATGCACATTCAACCAAAGGTTCTTAAGACAAATTGTGATTATAAGTGGTTAATTTTTGATGCCCATTGAGATGAAATCTCCACTAACTGGGTATTAGCTGACACTTGTTGACTTTGATCTTAAATGTGTTTTTGCAACAATTCTAGAAAAGTAACTTCTTGGTAAGGAACATATATAACATAACAACATTTGAATTTTGCCAAGAACATAACATTTGAATTTTGCCAAGAACATAACAACATTTTTTTTGGTAAGGAACATATATAACAACTTTTGAGTAATTCGTACTAATGCAATAAAGGTAGCAATATCATATTGTTATCTTAGCCATGTTTAAAGTGCTTGCCTCATTCTATTTGCTTCTATCCCCATATTTGCTCTGATTGGCCTCTTATCAGGTATAATAATTTCGTATATATATTATCATCGATCCATTATTTAAACACAATATGTATGCATACATGACAAAGTAAAGGTTATCTAAAGTAATTATAAAGGGAAGATCGATACATATATGTATGTGTGTGTGTGTGTGTATGAGAGAGAGAGAGAGAGAGAGAGAAGTTTATTAGAGCTTGTACTCAAAAATATCCTCCTCTTAAAACATCAATCAAATTCATAATCACCTATATTTTCCAAAGTACATACAAACTTTTAAAAAGAAATCCTTTAAATGAACATAAGATAGATTTACAAGCTGTTGCTTCTCATGCCCCTCTTTTGCAAGACCACATATGAGAAAGTAAAAACAAGTACATCTTTGTAGCATGGCAAATTATGGAAAATAGATGGGCTTCCTCTAAAACTTTTCTAAGAGAGGTGGGTATTTCTTGGAGAATGAAGGACTAACTAGATTTAATTGTAGCCTTGGTAAATGGGGGGTGGTGGTGATGCATAGCTTGTTCCACCAATAGGTGCGAGGATGAAGTCATCTTGAGGTGGTGGAACATTGATGGGGGTGGGAGGAGATAAAATTGGGGGTGGTGGTGAGAATATAGGTGGAGGTGGAGGTGGAGAGAAAACAAGTACCGGTGGTGGGGAAGCCACTGGAGGTGGGGGTGAGTGCACCGGTGGTGGGGGAGAGTGTATCAGCGGTGGTGGTGATGCAACCGGTGGTGGTGGCGAGTGGACTAGAGGGGGTGGAAAATGGACCACTGGTGGAGGTGGTGAGAAAACTGAAGGGGGTGGTGAGAAGACTAGTGGAGGTGGTGGTGAAGAGACTGGTGGAGAGAAAATAAGTACTGGTGGTGGAGAAGCCATTGGAGGTGGAGGTGAGTGCACCCGTGGTGGGGGAGAGTGTATCGACGGTGGTGGTGATGCTACCGGCGGTGGTGGTGAGTGGACTGGAGGGGGTGGATAATAGACCACTGGTGGAGGTGGTGAGGAAACTGGAGGTGGCGGTGAGAAGATCGGTGGAGGTGGTGGTGAATAGACTGGAGGAGGTGGAGAATGGATGAGTAGTGGGGGTGGTGAGCTCTTTAGAGGTGGCGAGGAGGCTGGAGGATGCGGAGAGAAGATATGAGAAGGTGGTGATTGGACCACTGGAGAGGGTGGTGATCGTGTTGGAGGAGACTGGAAAAACTCTTGTGGCGGTGGTGAACCTATTGTTGTTGGAGGTGGAGAAAATTGAACTGATGGTGGTAAGTGAACACGTGTATCAGGAGCCTCCTTATGATGTGGTGGAGGTGGTGAAAGCACCAAAAGTGGTGGGGAAGGAGAGTTCACTAGAGTCGCAGGAGCGTCACTCGGTGACAGAGATGGAGGAGAGTACACCGGAGATGGTGAGGGTCGTGGTTGAACTGGTGGTGGTGAGCTAATAGGAGAATGCATTGGCGTAATTGGCTTTGGAGATGGCGATGGCTTCACCGGCTTTGGAGATGGTGATGGCTTCATTGGCCTTGGAGATGGTGATGGCTTCACCGGCCTTGGAGATGGTGACGACTTCACTGGGCTTCGAGATGGTGATGGCTTCGAAGGGCCAGGAGAAGCTCTACACTTGGATCGGCTACAATCCACAGGACGATTTACTATGGGGGCACACATCCTTGCCGACTTTTGCTTTGGCCTCTTGAAAAGGCAATTGTTAATGTCATCGAATACAGTATCTGATCTCGAACCTGACATGCATTCCTCAGCCGCACCCTTGAAAAAGTTATACGAGAATGTGAAGTTGACGAGGCTTGGTAGCCGGCAAAGACTCTCTGACACGACACCAGTGAGTATGTTATGTGACAAATCCAACTCTTCGACTTTCACCAACCCAGCAAAGTTTTTTGGCAGCACTCCGATTAATGAGTTCCAGCTAGCATCAAATACTGTTGCATTGCCCAATGATCCAATCTCCCATGGTAAGCAGCCAACAAGTGCATTGTTCATCAAGATCATTTCATTAAGAGTAGCTCCCATTCTTCCAACACTTGTTGGAACACACCCTCCAAGTTTGTTGTTAGCAAGCACGATGACAGAGGCTGTTGAGTTACCAAAGTTTTCAGGGATATGAGAGTTGAAGCGGTTGTCATTGACGAAGATGGCATCAAGCTCCTTGTCAAAGAGCTCAGGTGGAAGGGGGCCCTCGAAGTCATTGAACCGGAGATCGAGGTATTTGAGATTGGGCAAGCCGATGACAACCATTGGGAAGGACCCAACAAAGCGATTATTACTGACATCAAGCTCGTGGAGGAGAGTGAGACGGGAGAAGCTCTTGGGAATGATGCCGCAGAAGCGATTAGAGTTAATATGGAAGATCGCAATATCGGTCAGGAGGCCAAGCTCGACGGGAAGATAGCCAGCTATGTCGGCACCATTGAGGTCGACACCAGCGACAACAGTGACATTTGGATCATCGAGAGCCTGAGAGCAAAAGACGCCATTATAGGTGCAGACTTCAGGGCCAACCCAATTGTTGGTGAAGTTGAGCGGGTCTGAATATATGGCATGCTTCCATGCTTGAAGGGCGATGTAGGCACGACGAAGGTGAGGGTTGGCGAAGTGGATGCCAATCTTGATATCGAACTCGAAGTCATCGGGGAGGTCCCCATTCTCTGGAAGGGCAAGAAGCTGGCGGCGGGTAATGAAGGCAGCTTCGGCATTAGAGAGGGCCAAGGATGGAATTAGGATAAGGGATAAGGAGAAAAGGAGGAGAAAGATGAGGGGTATAGCGCGGCCAAAGGCCTCCATGTTGGGTAGTTTGAGGAGGAGCACCACCCTTGGAGAGCCCAAGGCAGCTTAAAGGGGATGGGGGTGGGAGAGGCGGGATGGGTTGTTATAGAGGGGGAAACAAGGGATATTTGTGGATGGTAGGCCTTGTTTGGAGGTAGAGTTTGTTTGTTTTGGCTGGTTTGATTTATTGGATTAAAATGGAATGTTTAGAAATCATAATACAAGAAACAGAAGCATAAAAATTCTCATAAATTGATGTGCTGTAAATGGATGAAATGAACGGACTTACATCATTGTCGGAAGTTCACGAGATCCTCATGCATGTAGTCGCATCATCTCAAGATATGAGTCTAGCCTCCATCCGCTCACCACCTTATCTTTCTCATAATCTAGTCGCGATCTCCTTTACTTACTCTAAAGTAGATAGAACAGAGACTTAAGGAGTTTTTTCTCTTTGAATTTTATCTTTGGATGAGTGTAGGAAAAGGTTAAAAAGCGATGACTTTTAAAAGGTTACAGGATTATTTGTTATGAGCCATCCTCACAAACCTAGTCTGCATATATACATAGCATCCGCTACCAAAAACTTACGGAGTGATAGAGCTTGTTATTTATCATGGATAATTCTTGACATTAGTAAATGATATACTGTAAGAGTCAAACAATTTTAATGAGGATAAACAAACTGCTAATAAAATGCCTAGATTAGATCTCACAGAATTTTATGCTCTAATCATAATGATGTACCACTATATTTGTCTCTCAGATATATTTGTTTCTTAATTTATCATTATATGATTGATCTACACAATTTGATTTTTGTTCACAATTATTCTATCAACATAGATAATTAAGATTATCAAATTTTGAGAGATATAGATTGTTTGTTTTTAGCCAACAAGCCTAAGATCAACTAATTGTTATTATCATCTCTAGCAAATAGGATGGAGATTAGATCTTCGAAGGTGGCGGCCCAAACGTGCTTGTTCAAAAAGAATACAAAAATAAAATAACATCATCTTACACATCTTTTTATAGTGGTGCATGATGGGACCCCAAGGAGTGCATGCAATAAAAGATCAAATCAAAGAAGTATGGTGGTTTTTCACCTATGGCATGAAGTGTGAGCCCTCGAGTGCACTTTATGGTTATGCTATGTATCTCAATGTGTTATTTGAAACTGGCGTTGTTTCATGGAATTTAAATGATGTTATGCTTGTTGGACTTGCTTTATTTCCACTTTGAGCATGAGGGTAAGATGATCATTAAATTTGTAATGCAAGCTATTGGCACGTCTAACTTAGATAAGGTTCAACATTATGATTGTTGCGAGACTTTAATTAGGATTAGAATTTGAGTTAGGATAAAAGCTGAGATTATAATGCTGCTGTGATAGAAGATATGTAATACATTCAAATTTATTTCAACTCGATTTCAAATTTTAATATTCAAATCTGATAATACCTTTTGTTGCCATGCATGCAAAATGAGTTTGCATTGAAGGAATTTGATATTCATCTAGAATCCTAAATTCAACATTAAAATTATCCTGAAATTTGACTCGAGAGTTGAGCTAAATTAGATTTTTCTGACCCAGCATAACAAGACAAGTCATAATTGAGCTATGAGTTTGACCAATTATTAAGTGAAATGGTGTACTAAAAATGTGTTGAACTAAAGTGCTACCATTATTATTTGGACTCCAGAAGGAGATAGGCTCTAATTATTTTATTAGTCATCCTTCATCGTTTACAATGTAAAGGTGTAGCTGTTTTATTGGACACCCAAGCTGCATTTAGAGATCCAAAGATGGATGGCTAACCAACAATCTGCAGCTGGAGGATCTTCGATGCCAAATGTGAAGGAAAAATTCTTATAATCTCCTTATTAAAGGTAGAAAGGATAAATTGCAGCAAATAAAGTTATTGCTCCATTCCTTAGCAAATGGTTATGGCTTCTTACATATGCTTTTGTCCTTTTACCAACTATGTTTCACTTTCACAATTTTGTCTGGTTGATTAATTGACAATCTATTATTACTAACAAGATGCTTATATTGCTTTAGTAACGGTGGCTGCTCTCTTTGGCTCTGCTTTGTTCATAAAAATTAGTCAATCACTCGGGGCAAAGATCATGGGCTCTGTTCACCAGATTACAAATACTGCCACTAAATCTGGTGTCTTTTTTTTTTTTTTCATTTGTAATTGTTTCTACCCATGTAGCCAACTTCCATTGTTAAGTTTCATTTTAACTTGATATGTCACTTGTTTTTACCATTCTTATGTCCCTTTTTACTTTTGAAAGTAATTTTAGTACAAAACATATTATCAATGACAGGATCTTCCGAGAAAACTCTTCATTATGTTTTATTTAAATTCAATTACAGTCTATATTTGTTGAAGGAGATGGGTATTGTTGCGGTCAATCCTCTATTGCATTTAGCTCCAACGAAGAACAACCTGCAAAAAAAGTCCACAGATCGAAATTGTGTCCGACGAAAATCCTCCGATGCTTAAATCAGTGGGAGTAGTGAACAGCAGATAGAATATTCAAAGTGGTAAAATATTAGCCCGGCCAAAAGAACCTTATCAATACTGTTCATTTACCTTTCTTTTATAGATGAGTTGTTGGTAACTATTTGTAATGGTTAGACACGTAGGTCTCACTTGTTCAGGTATTATATGATCATGGGATGGGTAGTTAATGTCCATTATTGATCATGGTATGTGATCGTTATGTACTTCCTGCGTTGACAGTTTCTAATATACCAACTTTATGTCCCTAATCTGAGTGCGCTAACTGTATGTTGGCAATTATAGAAATTCGAATGACCATCTGTTGAAGATTCTGATATACCGACTGACCATCGATTTTGAAGTCAGTAGAGTCACTATAGTTAAATTGTATCTGCCAAAAAAATTGGTTGAGAGTTGCCGACTGTCAGTCGACTTATCAGTTGATAGTCTGTAATCTGTGCCGATTAAACCGATTGAAAGTCAGATGATGTGTTGTAATTAGGGTGAAACTCATCCTATAGTGTAGCTTTGATGGTCCATCACCTGCAACCGATAGATCATCAGTTGGCTGACTATGAATTGGAGAAGCAGATCGAATTACTCCAACATGTATCATCTACTCTGTTACTGCTAATTGTAGAACTTCTATATGCTAAATGCTATGGTGGATATTTTAGTAACTACCAACAATATTGGCTCTTTTAACTGATATTACGTCATCTCCTCAAAATTTTTAAAATAATATCTTCATGACTCTTTGGATGTCCGCAATGGATAAGAGTGTCTATGTTCCTTACCCCTAGAAGAAATATTAAGTAGCTGCTCATTTCTTAGATGCTTTATAGGATATATTTGACTCTGCGAATACATATGCCAGCTTATCATAAGCCTCTAAGTCTGTCCTTATGCATAAAATTCCTCAACTTTTTAGGAGAGTTAAATTTGACTTTTAAGCTCAGAACTATAGTTGGATATTCATTAACTGTATTAAGATACTGAGTGCGACAAATTAGAAAGTTTGTATATGTCAAATTTGATCAGAAAGTACCTTTTTTTTTTATCAGATTAGTTATAATTCAAGCTTTATTGTTCATTGGTTTTTTTGTGTGTGTGTAGGATCATGGGGCCATTCTCTGCATGAGGATCTTCCATAATGTATGCAGTTGCAAGTAATATTTTCTCACCTTTCTATAGAAGTTTCTGTAAAGCTCTGCATGTCACCATTGCTGTAAAAAAGGTTTGCAATTTATTGCCAGAAAAGGGGGTTTTGGAGATTTGACATGTAAAATGTGCTTTGAGTCTCCAATGTGTTGTGGTATAAGGGATCCCATTTGGTATCTTTATGGTCAACTAACTGTATCCTCTGCTGCCAAGTTTTTGCTGTTTTACCCAAAGTTGTAACCCTTGCCCTTTTCAATCCATTTTTAACCCTCATTTCTCATGATCAAAATATTTCATTCGATATTGTGAATAATCTTATTGATGCTACTTCTATGTCCCCACAAGCATGTATACCTACAATGAATTATCATGGTTCCTTTTTCTAAACTGGCACTTTGTGACTGGGTCTCTAGCTTTAGCATGGAATTTATGTTCCTTGATATGCATCAATTTACAAGCCATAGATTAGTTTTCTATGTCAAAGTAAGTGTGTGCTACAATTAATGGCATTATATATCAACATAATTGACTTATGCAATCCAAAATATGGCTTTCTAAGTTTGCTATCTAGTACTAGTCATTTCTTTGACTTGAGTAGGTAGCTTAGAGTTGCTTTATTGCAATGTGTTTTAGGTGTTACTTAGAAGAAACACATCAATGTGTATCAAAATATTGCTTTACTGCAATATGTATTGTATAGAGTTCTTAGTTTAGACATATTTATGACAGTCACTGCTTTATATGGTGGAAGTTATTCAAGTAAACAAAGGTTCTCTTTCAATGGAGAAGGGTAAACTGCTAGAGAAATTATTGGTTAGAACCATTCTACCATTTGGACTTTGGATCATCCAATAAAAAATTGCCACATCATCTATTCCAATAATCTTTGTTTAGGTATTATCTCAGAACTTCAATAAGATCCTTTCCCATTTTTTTGCATAGTTGAAAGGTGAAAATTTTGATGAGGTTGTAACCATTGCTTTCATGAATGCGCTAACTTTTTCTTAGCCTCTTTGCACATAATGCTGTTGTAAGCGGTGATTTCATGTCATTATTTATTTGCACACAATGCTATTAAAGTGATGTGGCAAGGAAAAACGTATTCCTATCGGATGTTGTAGCAAGTTTAAGCTAAGGCTTATAATTCTTTATTTTTTTGGGCATAAGGTCTAACAAGTATTATTGGAACTGAAACATCTGATGTATCCTGTTGTGTATTTCTTATTATTCTTAATATATAGCAGATGAACTATTCCAAAAGACTACCTAATTTCCACCCTCTATATTCTCATGGAAGAAAATATTTGCCAAAAGTAATTGCTATTAAAATAATGTGATGCTATGTCTAGAGTACTTTTTTTATAATGTTTATCACAAATTTCTGTATTTCAAATAATATGATGAAATCCTACCAAAATCATGTGACAAATTGCTACTTAGACAATGTGATCCTCTAAAATAATTCTTAAATTACTATACTTTAAGCTACCAATCACTATGATGAGCTTATGATAAATAAAGACCGTATGAACAAGATGAGTTAATTGATATAGTGCATAATGATATTGGTGCATATGATGTAGAGTATGGTTTGTCCCAGATTGGATTTACCTAAAGTTTTTGTCTACACCATATGCACCATGTGATCATGCATATAGCTAGTAAGAGTTGGGGCCCATCCATGAAGTATGTACATAATGCATCATCATGAGAATCAGCGGATTGATTCCATGCATGGATGATCATACCATGCACACAAAAATCATATGGGGCGAGCACCATAAAAGGAAAAATGGAGCAAATAGGGATGGCAATTTTCAATACAACATACAACACGACATGAAATATTCGTGTTAGTGTTGGGCTTATACAAGTTTGTGTCGATCGATTTATGACATGAAGAATTTTGTATCGTATCGCATGTTAACCTGTAAATCCGTTTATGATATGTTTAACCTATATAATTTTTTTATAATTTTCTACAAAATCAATGATTATTTTTATTTTTTTATTAGAAATCTTAAAATAAAACTAAATAAACATATCAACCCCATATACAGCCACCATACTCAACTCTCTCTCTCATCCTTTGTTGCTGATATCTTTATTTAGATTATTGATATTTATTATAGTTGGTACTTTATTGGCATATTATATTATTGATATTTTTTAATCTTGATTATTATTGTACATTTATATGATATTTGTGTGAGTTGTAATTTGCTTAGTTGTTGTTTATATATGTGCAGAATATATTGTTTACACATATTAGAACAAATTTATTCATTAAAAATATATATTTTATGTAAAATAGATTATTCGTATTAAACATGTTATGTAAACATGTTAACCCGACATGACACATTTAGTAATCGTGCTAAACAGGTAACATATTTAATAAACAAATTTGTATACATGTTGAAAAATTCTGACATATTTATTAATCGTATCATATTCGTATTCTCTATAATCGTGTTCATGTCAAAATCGTATCGACACGATTTTGACACATGAACACAAATTGCCACCCCCGAGTGCAGGCATTCAATTTTGCCATATTTTTTCTAATATCCATCTTAAAATTAAAAACTTCTTATACTAAGTTGTCAGTCTCTTGATTAAAAAAAGTATGACATTCTCTTTCTTTTTTATTTTCAAAATATACTTTTATCGATATATACTATATAATCAAGTGATATACACCAAGCAATTTCATCATCAAGCAAATCAATACATATCTATAGATAAATAAGTACATAATTTACAGAATATAAAGTTCATTGATACATAATGTATGGCTAAATAATATGTACTTAATAAATTAGTTATCTAGTAACCTAATATATACCCTTCAAATAAATTGATACATGATTTTTGAAACATCATATTTATCAGTATACACTATATAACCAAGTGATACATACATGTCAAGTTCCTAATGCATACCACAAGGTTCTTTGATACATATCCGATAGTGATCCTATATACATCTCTTGATAAAAAGTATATTCTGAAAACTATACATTGATTTTTCTAAAGATGTATATTAAATCACTATTAAGTATGTATCAAATAAATTTCTGGTATATCAAGAAGTCGATAAGTATGTATCACTCGGCCCTGCAGTGTGTATTAGTAAACATGATGTTTCAAAAATTATGTATTAATTTGCTTAAAGGTATGTATTGGATTAGTAGATCATTAAATTACTAAGTGTATATTATTTGATCACACACTATATATCGGTAAATACGATATTTTAAAAACTATGTATCAATTTATATAGATATATGTAGAGGTGCAAAACAAGTTGTGGTACTTGCGAGCCATTCGAACTCGACTCGACTCGGTTATTATCAAGCTCGAAGATCTCAAACAGTTTTTCAAATTGAGCTCCAGCAGTAAGATATTCAGTTTGAAAGTTCACAAGCTTATTCGAGTTCATATATATTTTTAATCAAATTATTTTTATTTATAATATATATATATAATTAGGAAGTTAAGATTTAAATTCGAATTTGAACTTGAGCTCAAGTATGGCTTGATTAATATTTGGGATAAAACTTCTATAGTCGGGCCGATCATGGAAGAAATTATGGTTGGGTATACTTCGAGAACATCCATCAAAAGATGGGTGGCCACGTGTGTGCTTATGTGCATACGTTAAAATATTAAAAAAAAAAAGAGTAGATAAACTCTAGGAGTATTTAAACAGTTTAGATAAATATTATGTCATAGCCCAAGCCCATTCAAAAAAAAAAAAAATAGAAAAAAAATCGAGAAGAAGACTCCCGATAGGAGTCTTCTTCTCCGGCGAGATCCGGGCAAATTGGGAGTCCTAGGACCTCTCAAAGTCCTAGGGCCCTCTATAAGAAGACCTCCCCTTTCCTTAGAAGCCGATCATCGGTCCTTTTTCCCTCTCTTCCTCTCCGATTTTTTTGAATTAGAGCCGCGGACACCCGCCTTGTTCTCGCCGTGACTGCTCACCGACGAGGTCATCGGAGGCCGAGGTGAGTTCCCTTTCTCTTCCTCTCTTCCTTCCCCTTTCTCCCGTGCCTTTGTGCGCGGCTGCCGGCGACGGGAGTCGCCGATTCTTGGTCAGAAAAGAGATCCCTGTTTCGATCTCTTTTCTCTTGGATTTTGCCGGCGCCGGCGATCGCAATCGACCGCCGGTCATGCTCCTCCGGAATCGGGGGAGTGACCCCCCCTCTACCATCGGTCTCTGCCGCGACGACCGTGGCCTGAACGGCCCGGCCCAAGGAAGGGTCATGCCGGACCCCTGTTCGGCCTGGAAGGAGCTCGAGAGAAGAAGAAGAAAAGAAAAGAAAAGAAAAAGAAGAAAAAGAAGAAAAAGAAAAGAAAAGAAAAGAAAAAGAAGAAAAAAAAAGAGAAAAGAAAAGAAATAAAATAATAATAATAATAATAATAATAATAATAATAAAATATATATATATACACATATATATATAATAAATAAATAAATAAATAAAAATGAGAGAGAGAGTTTCTCTCTCTTCTCTCTCTTCTTCAGTCTGAACCCTTCTCTCTCTAGAATTGGACTTTCTCTCTCTACTTTCTCTCTCTAGAATTTTTTCTCTCTAAGTTGTTTCTCTCTCTTGATGAATTTTTCTCTCTCTAAAGTTATTCCTTTAGGATTAGCATAGTGTAAGGCTTCATTTGATGATTTTGATCGAGTTTAGGGAGGAGTCTAATTTTAAGTGAGGTCTTGATTTGGGATTTATTTAGATTAAATTTTAAATTAAAATTAATGTAAAAATATAATTTTGGATAATAGGCACTGAAGAATCTCCTCGAAGTTAGTCGATCTGTTCATTCAGTGCTCCGTGAAAGGTAAGTAATGAATCATCTTTTCGAGATATTTCATATTTATTCTGAAAATAAATAATTATTCTCTGAAATTATGCATGAATTATGAATTATGTTTTGAAAGAAAGTACTTTTGAAATATTATGGTATGTCGATTATGTACATGTTCAGTGAATTATTTATGATATATTATGATACAAAGTATTTTAATACAGATCGAATTTATGCTCTCAGTCTAACTATGTTTCAGTGGGCCCCGCTAATGGGGATTATACGTTGGTACTCAGTGGATCCTACCAGTGGGGGTTGTGCGCTGTGTTTGTGGACCCTGCCAGTGGGGGTTGTGCGCTGGTGTTTGTGGACCCTGCCAGTGGGGGTTGTGCGCTGGTATTCTGTGGACCCCTCCAATAGGGGTTAAACGTTGGTCATAGTCGAGGCTGTTGAGTTACGAGTGTTTTGAATCGAATCGAATTTATGATTATATTATATGTGAATATTTGAAAATATTGAATTTGCATTAAATCAGCATGAAATATATTTTTTATGTTTATTTGCAGCATTGTTCTTGAAAATTATAAAATATCTAGTTGAGATATTTGTTACTTACTGGGCTGTCTAGCTCATTACCTTTCTTTCTATTTTTCAAATTCAGATAATTAATTTCGAGCGTGGGAAGAAATATTGAGACAGAGCTTTTAGAGGCGAAATTTAGCATTGTTAACTTCATTGAACTTAGATTTATTGTTTTAGTAAAATTTTATTGGACGTAAGACATTTGATTTAATTACTTGAATTAAAGTCTAATAATAATTATTTTGAATTTATTCCATTGTGATGCATTGATATCGTGATAAGATGCCTTGCATGTTTATGGAGAGAGTTCTTCATAAGTATGCGGCGGTTGCCATGATTCTCGATTCACAATTTCGGGTCGGGGACGTGACATATTACATAATCATTTCTTTTTTTATGAATGTCCCAATAAATGCATGTGGAAGACGATGACGGTTCGATCATAATTTTTTTCATGATCGATCCGACTATAAAAATTTTATTTTAATATTTGAGTCGTATTTGAGTCGCATCGAGATTAATCTTTTTTCATTGAATTGAGCTTAAGATATTAAAATTTAAATAAATTTGAGATGAATTTTAAGTCTAAATATTTTGAATTAAGTCGAACTCGAATTTCTAACTATTCGATTCGATTCGGATCAATTATATCTCCAAATATATATATTAATTTAATAAATAAATTATTTATTTGGCTTGTATTATCTAGCTGTAACATATGTATCCATGGAGGCTTTTCAACTTCTATTTTAAGATCGACGATAGATAAAATATGATAAAATGGGAAGTCCATCCCATGTTTTCTTGGTGCCCACCTTATGTCATTTTTGTTTCAATAATTTCTCCTCCTCTGGAAGGCCCCGGAGCCGACTGCCGCCAGATCTCCACTCGTCATCTGACACGTGTCACATACGATCTTGCGGTGGGAAAACTCAAGGAGCCCCCCATCCGTGCCCGTCCTCATCAGTACACACTTCTATGCGTCCCTTGACAGATGGACGGATAGATAATCTCCCCACGTAAAACCAGACGGTCGATCTTATGTTTGTATAGAAATTTCGTACGGCCATGGAATCAGCCGAGTTCCGCATAGGAATTCAAATGAAATTAAATTGAAATTCCTTCGCCTCGAAGTCGTCAAACCGTCTACCAAATGGAGTGGCGCCGCGCACGACTGCTCGCCGTGACCGTCCGATCGGAGATCACATCAAACGGCCGAGAGAATGCCTTGCCTATAAGAAACGCCAGCCGACCCTACTTTCCATTGCCCCTAATTCTAAACAGAGATCTGGTATTATTCTAGAGTCTTCCTTCGACCCCCAATTTCTTCCCCAAAGGTCGCATCTTTGCTCGGGTTTTTCCTCTCTTCATTCGATATCGACTCCAAAATGGCCGAATCCAATGTCCAACCGGATCAGATTGTGAGAACTCCGCTCCAATTTTATTTTCTTTTGATTTCTTTGGGAATTTTTAGGGTTCTGTTTTGTTGATGGGTTGTTGAGTATTGAATTTTCAGAGATCGGAGGAGGAGCAGAGGCTGAGGTACCTGGAGTTGGTGCACGTGGCGGCGCTGCAGGCGGTGGTGTGCATGGCGACGCTGTACGAGTACGCGAAGGAGAACGCGGGGCCGCTGAAGCCCGGCGTCCAGACGGTGGAGGGAACGGTCAAGACCGTCGTCGGCCCTGTCTACGATAAGTTCCACGACGTCCCCTTCGAGTTCCTCAAGTTCGTCGATCGCAAGGTCCGTATCCCTCCCCCTTCCCACACCCCCACTCCTCTCTTCCTCCTCCCTCGAAATATCCTGTTGGTTCTACGATAAGGGATGCGTGTCTTTTTGTGTCCCCGTCCTCGGCGCCTCCTTGGGGGCTGTAGATCGGGCGTTTTGGCGTTCTTTCCTTCGCTTCCATCGTAGCCGGCGCACGATAGCATCTATCAATTGCCTCTCGCGCCAGCGCACGATGGACCTGCTGCATCCTAGATGCGCAAGTTAGCATGGTGTTGGTGCACGTTAGCCTGTGACCTCTTTCGCAATCTAGCAATATGCATCCTTTTTGAGCAAGCTAGCAACGTCTGGCGCACGTTAGCAACCATCTCTAGCGTGCCTTACGTACCTTTACCGGACTTTCTCGAATTTATGCTTATTTTATTATATAATTATTATTGTCGTTGTTGTTATTACCATTAGTTTTTGACTGAATTCGTCGTAACATTGACGCTATTATTTTGGTTGGGTTCGTGTGCCGCGGGATCACAGGTGGGGGAATCGGTTCAGGAGCTGGAGCGTCACGTGCCGTCGGCGGTGAAGTCCGTGGCGGGGGAGGTCCAGCGCTCCGGCGTGGTGGGGACGGCGGCCGGTCTCGCCCGGTCGGTCCGCGCGCGGTGCGAGCCGGCGGCCGAGCGGTGCGCGGTGTCGACCTGGCGGTCGCTGAACCGGCTGCCGCTCTTCCCCCAGGTGGCCCAGCGGGTGGTGGTCCCCGCGGCGGCCCACCTGTCGGAGGGCTACAACCGCGCGGTCTCCTACTCCGCGGAGAAGGGCTACGCCGTGTCCGCCTACCTCCCCCTCGTACCCACCGACCGCATCGCCAAGGTCTTCGCCGCCTCCGCCACCGAGGGTGAGACTGCTGCTGCGACCCCGCCCGAGAGGGAGATCACCGTGCAGTGAGGTGAAATTGGACGGTTGTGATCGATCTTGTTAACGGTGTTCGTGAATAATATTTCCTGTGGTACAAATGGCATATGAAGGTTGTGTGGTTGGTTGGGGATGATGTTTTATTACTGCGTTGTGTGTTTATGAACAGCTGCTAGTATTTATGTTTATAAGACTTGTTTATGAACTTTTATCGGAACTTGCATTGGTTTGGCATATGAGATCTCTTGGAATTGTATCTAATGGTGTTGTTAGACCTGCAATATCATGTTGGTGAAGGAGGTTTATTAACTTCAAGGAAGTGATGAAGGTGGTAATTTAGATCTGGAATAGAGTTGGAATATATCTGGGAAAAGGGTTGGCCTTTGTCTGTAAGCTATTGTCTAAAACAAATCTCCTTTAGAGATTTATGGTTCAAGTTATATATATGCAGCTATTTTACGTACCATGCTCTATACGTAATTCGTCGTTCAGCGGGCGATTTTTTAGGGTGCGTTTGGTTGGTTATTAAAAAAATATTTTTTTTATTTTTAATTTTTAAAAAATAAAAATTTAAAAATAATATTTGATAATATTATAAAAAATTAATAAAATTAAAATTAAAATAATTAAAATATTTATTTTATATATAAAGTAATTTTTTTAAAAAAATTATTTTTTTATTTTCGTATATTTAAAACGTTAAATTAAAAAATAAAGAGTTCTTTCTTATTAAGTTTTTTATCTTTCCATCTTCTTTTTTTTTTTTTAATTTTTTTTATTGAGATTTTTATCTATCATTTTTAAACGTTATTTTTTTATTTTACAGTAACATAGTTATCAAACATATTTTTAATTTTTTATTTTATTTAATAATAAAAAATAAAAAAATAAAAAATATTTTTTAAAAATTAAAAATTAAAAAAATATAATCAAACACATCTTTAGAATTTTTTTATTTATTTTTTGCATTTAAGCTCATGCATTGTGCATTCCTGCATGAATACTTTCTTATCTCTTAGTGTGCAAATCTCAACACCTATTTAGCTCCTGTTTGGGAAAGTGTTTTCTTGCTTTCTGAAAAAAAAAAAAATAAAGGAATAATGTTGTTTAGTGAAAAAAACTAAGTGTTTTAGATTTGCCAATAAGTTCAAAAAAAAAAAAAAAAAAAAAAAAAAAAAGGCTTGCTTGGGAGGATCTCTATTTTTCTTTCTAAAAACTCTGACAAATGCCAAAAAATTGCTTTGTCTATAATAAAATTTTTCGTTGGCCAAAATACTTGCAAACAAATATATTTATATTATTTATATCATATTATATCATGATGTTATATTAATATATATTACATTATATTATAATTTATATTATGTTATGCTATATTCTGATAATATTATGTCGTGTAATGATATTTTAATATATAATAACAGGTAATATCATATTGAATTATACTCTATATTATAATAGTATATAATGTTCTTTATTATCATCTTGTTATGTCCAAAAAAGAAAAAATTGTAGAAGCTTTATTTTCTAAAATTTTTATTTTCATATGTGTGTGTATATATATATTCTTGTTGAATTGTTCATAACTATTTTAAGAAAATATTTTACATTATGAATGTAAATATTTCAGGTGTTTCTTTTTTGCTATCACATATTCATCTTCACTCTCCCATATTTGTTTATCTGTTGTTTTATGTGGTTTATTATTTTTTGTGCGATGAAGAACTAATTTCATCATTATTCATTACTATCATTATATTTTTATAAAATATAAAGCTTGGGTGCTAGATTCAACTCTAAGAGTCGTTGACCGATCTCTAAGGCTAAAGTTTGAATTTAATATTCAAGCTCGTTTATTAAGCTGGAACTTGACTTAATGGCAATTCCAACCAGGATTTGTGACTTTCATATCCAATTTCAAAGTTGATCATATGTTCATTGTCTTATGAGGTGGTACCACAAAGGATTCAGAACATAGTTAATTAAAGCATCCTACATTCCAATGGCAATGGTCCAAGAGGATCTAGACGGGAAAATATCTTGAATAAATAAAGAGTGGGGAGGAGGACCAGCATTTGCCCCGCTACATCTGACCATGATTGGCAGATCTCAAGCCATTCATGCATGTCTTCTTAATCAACATCCCATGTAATTGCAAATGAGCAGTTGGAACATATTTAAAAGAAGAAGAAGAAGAAGAGGAAGGAACATATACATTCCTTGAAAAGGAATTGATCCCCAATGGGCTTCTTAATCAAAATAAATAAATAAATAAAAAGGAAAGAAAGAAAAGAAAATGAGAGAATGGGAAATCACAATGTCCTATGTACCCTTTTATGATGGTTGAGATAAATAACAATATCATATAAGATGGTGTACTCATCTAGTTACACCGGTTAGTTGATATGCTGATGACAAGAATATGTGCTTTCGTATTTTTACGCCAACTCTTAAGCAAATTTTTAATATGGAGGAAGTCCATGCATAACATCTTCTATTTTTGTCATGCCCATTTCATTAATTATATATTTATCCAAAAAGAAAAATATATAAATCAAAACAAAGAGTATACTTATAGCAATCATAAACAACCAATATTGAAGAAATTATAATGGTCCATGAAATGCTTCATCCCGAATATACCCATGCAGAACGTCCATTCTGTCTATGTTGAAGTCTAATGCTTTCAATTTATAGCTTGAGTTTTCTTCAAAGGAACCACATATGCAATATGCATGTTAGGTTTGAGATTTAACTCATAAGTGTTCGGGGCTTGTGAAGCAAAAACTCCTACCTTATCTTTCATCTTGCTTTATATCCAGTATTTATTGTGCAATGTAATTGATATTTTGGCTCTTATCATCCCAATTAATATACCAATACATCCTAAAAGGTAAACATTATTTGAAAATATATATATATATATATATATATATGATAGATCTTAATCACTCACAACATAAGGGATGTGGTTTGGCTTATATGCAACCTAAATTGGCTCCAATTCATGACTAGGTGGATTTAGGTCAAATCAAGTATGCAGGGATTTGAGCTTAGTGTTAGAACCAATTGTTTGAACTAATTTTTGCCTTGATGAGGTATGTTCATTCGAATGCAAGTCCATATCCTACTTAACTATGGGTGGCAATCAAGTAACATTAAACAAGATACAAATTGGATCAAATACATGATAAATAAAAAATTTTTAATTTGAATTCAATCTATTTATTAAATGGATCAAAAATTTATATTTAAATTTGATCATTTCATTAAATAGATAATCTGACTCGACTTATAATAAATCAAAATAAGTTAAACAAATTAAATGACGATGCATTGCTGTCTTTATACTCGACTATTGGGTTTTGATCCGGAACCTATGCCCGAATGTGCTGGTTTGGATGGGGACTAACCCATGCTATGTATGTATGGTTTGGGTCTAATTCGGATGCAATATGATTTGGATCCTGGTGTACCCATTACCCAACCCTATAGCATGCACTCCACCATTAGACAAGGGTCAGCCCTCCTTCCCAAACCCTACATAAATTCCCACAATTCCCACCATGTGCTCCCTCCCAAATTAGTCTATTATGACCCTTGCTTTGCACCCCCTCTCAGCTTCTTCCAAGCCATAATGACACATCATGAGCTTGGCCTCGGCATCCACCCCTCTCCCCTCCCTCTCCCTCTCCCTCTCCCCTTCCTCTCTTCAAACAAGAGCAAGGCGACTCCAGCCCCAAGCCTCCTCCTTTCTCCCCTCTCCCAGGCGTCGAACCAAGCGCCCCAACCGCCTCCGCCCCAAGCTCCCCAAAACCCTAATCCCTCCATCCCAATCCCCACCTCAGCCGCCCCCTCGACCCCTCCCTCCCCCGCCTCCCGATGAACCCGCCGCCGCCCACCCGGTCGTCGTCGTTGTCGAAGGAGAGGTGGAAGCTATCGAGGGAGTGGTGCGGGCGGCGGAGGGAGTCCACCCGTTCCCTCCCGCCGGCCACCGATGGTTCCCAGGACCGGTCCTCGACCTCGCCTTCCGGTTCGCCGCCCTTCTCGCGGTGCAGACGGTTGTTGCCGTCTGGTTCCTCGGCGGCGAGAGTGTCGAGGATAGCAGGGGACGTGAAGAACAGGGGAGGAAGGCAAGGAAGGTGGAGAACGTGGCGGACGAGACAGTGGAGGAGTTTGAGAGGATGATGCTGGAGATCAGGGCGATGGCGAAGGAGGCGAGGGAGAACGAGAGGAAGGATCTTGCTGAGGGGAATAGAGTCAAGGAGGAGGTTGGCCGGGGGCTTGACCGCGTGAGGAAGAGTTTTGCTCAGGTTATTTTGGATGAGAATTCTTCTTCTTCTTCTTCCTCTTCCAAGGGCAGGGATGGGAAGAGAAGTGGAGGGAAATCAAATGAGAAAAGAAAGCCTGGACTTTTGAGCTCCATTGCGAAGACTACGGATGTTCCAAAGGGGTTTAGTGGGTCGAAGGGGAAGGATGAGTCTGTTAATGGTGGCACTGGTATGGCATTTTGCCTCTTTTTTCAGTTCAACGCAAGTTACTATCTTTTCAAGTTTTGTTATTATTTCTTTCGTTGAATTCATGAACAAAACCATATTCTTCAGGACAATTCTATCCTTTTATCTGTGGTACTGTGTATTAGGTTCTAGATTGCACCAATGATTAAACTTACAATCCTTACCAAGACATTATTTTGTGGACTGTTACTATTTGAATTTTGGTTGCCTATGGTCCAGCTTTTTCTGATTGCATCTGAAAGTTGTTTTGTGTGTTGCTAGATAGTAACAAGCCTGCTCTTGCTACGTAGCCTACATAGTGTTTGGTTCTCTGGCTGGGACTGATTTAGAGTTTATGATCTGCATTCAACTAATGATATCAGTGGAAACCTAGAAAAAGGAATAATAATGATAATTTCAGAGGAAGGCTAAAAAAGATTGCTTCAAAAAAGAGAGTTCGTAAAGCTGACCCAAATAGTTGGACAAGGTTAGATGGTAATATGGTATCTAGGGTTGTTTTACCAATATCTTTTCAAGGGCATTTCTATAATCAATGATGAAGTAGTTCATTTTTGGTTTAATTAAAGGAGGTTATCATGTTTTATGTTTTTTTTTAATTGTCTTGGGAGAATAAATTTATGGGTAAGAGTGACAAACCCAATGTCTGTGCAAAAGTGCAAACATGCCCTTGCCTTGCACAAAGTCATGAGGCAATAAGATTTTGAGTAGCATAGAATCTATATCATGATACAAGGGTTTTCTCAGAATATGAAGATGAGGAATATATTCATTGTACAAGTTCTTGTGCTTAGTTTCACGCCCCCAACCCCACCCCAAGAAAGAAAAATGGGAGAGGAATTAAAAAAAAAAAAATCAAAATCCATAAATGATTAGAAATATTTAGCCCTTTGAAATTAGTTGTTTAGTGAACTTCTGATACCGTATATAATCTCAAACTATCATATATTACTTCCTATACCATTCGACTTGACTTGTTTGCTTTGGGCATGTTGCAGAATACTTGGGTATCCCGAGTTCTTCCCCATTCTCCATGCAAGAATAATTCTTTTGTTTTACTTCCAAGAAACAATACTTAACTTTTCAACTAGTTTGATGAAATTTGCTTTTTACTCCAATATTGTGATGATTCTTTCTCTTATTTTCATATATTTTTCAAATCAGGTTCTCTCACCATGTGTAGCAATTATTTTGTTCATATCTATCTCAATACATTATATTAGAAAATTTATATTTTTTTAATCGGACATTCTCTAATTATATCCAGTTGTTATCTTCGATAAACTGTCTAATGCCATAAAAGGCATAATAAACACTTAGAAATCCATCACTGTACCAGGTAAAATTTTTTATTTATTCATCTTAGGTGGTATTCAGCAGATTGCTCATCAAAATCCTGTGAAGGAACCTTCAGCACTGGAGGAGCAAGGGAAGAAAAGAGCTCGTTGTTCTGCAATGACGAATAAGTTTGCTGAAGTGGAGGGTGATACAGTTTCATCAACTCAAGGAACTGAAAGATTAGAAAAGGATCATGGTTCTTCTTCTAGTAGGACCAGAAACACTACAAGCAACCCAGATTATATTGAAGGTGATTTGTCCCTTGAGGTTAGCAGTTCCACAAATGCTGCCTATCGTTCTAGAAGTCATACTCAAGCGGATATATCGAAGGAGGCTTCTCTGATGGAAAACAAATCAATGCTGGAGATGCAGAATAATGAAAGTTCCACTAAAGCAAATGGAAAATCCTCCATCGTAAACAGAAATATCAAGAAGAAAGCAGGGCTGGATTCACAAACTAAGCAGGTTGAACACAAGTCAGTTCTTAAGAAAGACAAAGATAGGCAGATTGATGAAGGGTACAATCCGTGGTGGTTGAAACTTCCTTATGTTCTAGTAAGCAATTCTTCTCCCATACTGTTCTGTTTATATTCCTATCTTTTGTAACAATAAAAAAAGTGTTTTGCATCTCTTCAGTTTCACCATGTTATGCCAGTTGGTTATCTCCTTGCACCTGATTTCACTAGTTTCAGTATGATGCATATGGCTTTAATATCAGGACTTGCCTTGCACTGTAACAACTCCCCCCCCCAAACCAACCAACTTGCCTAACAAAAAAATAAAATAAAACAAAATAAAAAATCAGGACTTGCACCCATACTTTCTTTCATGATAAAATCAAAAGCGTTTAGAAGTTTATTCTTAGCTATTATGATTTTCAGGCTATTTTTCTACACAGAGGTTCTGATGGCAACGGCCCAAAAGGACTTTACACCTTACGGATGAACTCTTCATCAGATGATGGAGATTCTACATCTTATACTGTTGCTTTTCAAGATCGTGGTGATGCAACAAACTTCTGCTACTTAGTGGAGTCCTTTTTCGAAGAGCTAGGTGATGTCAGTGCTGACATTGTTCCTTTGACTATTCAAGTAAGAGTTATTCTTGATTCACATAATCAAGCTCTTAAGTCTGGTTATACATCCTTCCTTTTCTTTTGGAGTAGCAACTGATGCATCAATATAAGAGAAACCCTTCTGATACTTTCTGGCACCTCATGATGTGAAACTTGAGACAGAAAATCCTTTACTGATAAAAACATGATATGCTGGAAGCATCTGTGCCATCTTATAGTGAGTCAGAACATTTTTGAAGTTAGGCAGATAGCATACTCCTTATGTAATACATGTTTAATATAGCTTTAACAATTTTTTGTCCCATTGTCATATCTAAGATTTGGTTTTGTTAGTACTAGTTTATGGCTAAAGATAGGTAAATTTTTCAATAATATTGTCGTGTGGATAACCCTTTTCTCTACTCACGAATTTTTTTCCCTTAATTTTGGATATAAAGCTGCACAATGGATGTGTTTCAGGAACTTGATGAGGCAGCAAGGGCAGGTGAATTAAAGTTGATTGTTGTTAGAAAGGGACAGCTTGATTTGTATGCTGGCCAACCTCTTGTTGAAGCAGAGACTGCATTGCGTTCTTTGTTAGACTAGAATCGAGAGATTGTAGGGGGAAAAATAGGTGAAGGGGTTTTTCTTCCGAGCAACATTCGAATATATCTGCTTGAAGTGGTGCATTTATTTATGCTGAATCACGCATACCATCTATTCTTTTTCTGGGATAGGAGATTTTTGAACTGTAAAATGTAGCAATGGAATCATTGTATTGATACAGGTTAGAATTGGTTTTCTCGTGGTTGACACCATTGTTTTAGCTGGAGTTTTGCAACAGAAATCATATGTATTCACCGAATATTGAGGCCTATAAATGGCTTGAGATGCTCATGTAGCAGTACCAGCCCGCACCCATGATCAGAAAGTAACATTTTCACCGAGCGTATACATCATGTCAAAGTATCAAATGAATTATATTTCATGATATTTGAAACATTTTTGCAAGATTCACAATATGGCAAGTGCAATTGTCTGGATGAAGCCATGATATACAGTAATAAATGTGATGATTTTTAATGTAGCAAGATAATTTGACTGCTCATCTTGCTTGACTTTTCAATATGTACTGTTTGATAACTTCCTTGGTCTACTCCACCTAGTCAAAGTTGTATATGTACCATGAGCATGGACTCTTTGATAACTTGTTTGGTCTACTCCATGTAGTCAAAGTTGTATATGTTCTATAAGCATGCCCTACACTGCACATATCCCTTTCCTTTATGTGTCCAAGTTATCTCTTGTTTCCAGGGCGTGAATGCCAATTAGAACTGACCATATGGGCTGTTGCCCTCATGTATATTATATTACATCTTCCAAATTGTGGTGTTGTAATTGTGAACGCTACATTGCCCGTCATACATCCAAGCAATTTTAGAGTGCTTAATTTCTCTTCCTTGCTCGCTGCATCATCCTCTAGATGTTAATTGCTTGGTCTAGTAAAACGACATCAATGATGCATCCATATCCCTTGGTAGATAATCAGCACGAAAAAGAAGGGTGGTACCAAATAATAGAAGACAATGAAGTGTAGGCCTGGCTGAAATTTTTGTTGGATTTCTTTTTCTGAGACAAATGGATAAAAGGAAAAGAATTTACTTCAGTTAATGCATTTCTTTTAATCTCTATGTGATTTGAGTCCACAAAGGATCTCCTTTTAATCAATGAAGTAACAAGAACTTGTTTTAAGCAAACATGACAACTTTAGAATTCCATGAATTCAGCCTAAAATTCAAGTTTAAAATAATTTGCCTGGTAATTACTTGGATTCAACGTATGGCAAAGACGATATCCGAATGCCTTCATACATGGCTTGAAATAGAATCTAGGATGCATGCATGGCTCGTACAAGATTTCCTATTATAATTGCATCATATCTGAGGAACCCAAGATGGCACTACTAAGCTCCGAAGCTCATCCCACATTTCAGCCATGGTAGCAAGCTTTGACCAGGAGCAAAAGTAGTTTCTTGTGAGTATTGTTTTAAGTCTCGCTTTCAAGACAAACAAAGAAGACATTAACTGCACGATACAAGTTAGATTGGATATGATAAATTCAAAATCACCCTTCTGGAGCAGGGAAAGTGGAGGAGGATATGTCAAGGGGATGACATATTTTCTGATGACAATGAGATGAATGATGCCATGCTGCGTCGTCCTAGACCTACCAGTTGAAAGAAACTACAAGCCATCCTTTAATGAATTAGAGGAATAGAAAATTACTTGGTCCTCAGTTTGAGTCAGACACCAACATAGTTATCAGATATCTTCTTGGTCTTGAGTCCTCCTGAATGACAAACAAATGAGATTGATTCAATGTATACCTTGGGTTCTGGTTTCCAGATACAGGAAGAATTGCTGGTGGATGTTAGTAATTAGATTTGCAATTAAGTGAAGCATTGTTTTTCTGGCTCCATCTTAGCCTTCTACAAACATTACTTGGTAAAGAAAAAGAAGAAGTTACTGTCTTTTAAGGCGGCCCTGCGTAACACACTCTATTGGACTACATGGCGGCAGTTGATATGTGGTTCTTATTTTAGCTCGAGTTGTCTGTTTTATTTTGAATCAAGAGCTATGGATAAAATTTCATCTAGCTGAGGTACCACGTAGAAAATACTAATTGATTTTCTATACTTGTTCATGTAAAGTTCAAAACATAAAGGTTGCTTCTTATTTCTATACCATATTTGGGTCTAGCATCAACATGCTCATTATGTACCGATTAACCATCATATACATGTGAAAAATCATGAGATTCAACCTATTCTTTTGGTTGCAGAGTAAATTGGAATAGATATTGAAGAAAAATATTTTACTTTGTTTAGCTAATTTATCCTATTTTGCAATACACTGCAACTTTTTGTGACAATGGAAAAAATGTTATTGTGGTATTTTAAAGTTAAATGTCAAATTCTTGCTTATACACAACATATGGTAATTGCAGGCCTCACAAGCTTTTCTAAAATATACCTTACTACTACTTGTCACAACTAGACATACTTATCGGGTGAGCTGGACTGGGTTCGGATTAGACTCAACCTGAAAGACTGGAATCATTTTTCAAGCCCAAACTTGGCCCGGCTTTTGGGCCTTTTTCTCAGGCCTGAGCCACCTCCATGCTAGGCTTCAGGCTTTTGGGCCGGACCTCAAGCTAAGTTGGATGAGGAGAAAGTGGAGAGGCAAGGAGGTGGCGACGTCGAGGAGATGGTTGGGGCTCAGGGGGTGAAGATGATGCAAGGAAGAAACGAGATGACGAGGTAATATGAGGAGGCAGTGAGGAAGAGGAAGTGGAGAGATGGTGTGGCCACTAAGAGGACGAGAAGGTGGGGAGGTGTGGAGCTAGGGAGGTAGCGAGCCAACAAGGAGGCGGCTAAGACTCGGGAGGTAGAAAACTAGGGATGAGGCGACTCATAAGGGGGAAGTGAGAGGATGGGTTGATACAAAGAGGTAATACAAAAGGAAAAGATGAGAAAGTGGGGAGGTGACCAGAAGGCAGTTGAGACTCGAGATCATGAGAAGGAAGTCAGAAGATGGGACGACACAATCAGACGGCGACAAGGAGGAGGAGGACTCGAAGTGGAAGAGGGATTTAGGGACGTGGGGAATACGATATGAGTTCAGACCGGGTCTAGGCCGCATCGAGGTAAACCCAAGCCTGACCCGTTTTAAATCCTGGACTTAGTTTTTGGATCCAATCTGACCCATTGGATTGAAAATAATGGCCCAAGCCCGGTTAACTGAGATTGGGCTCAGGTTGCCCGCTATATGACCAATTCTAACTATACTCAAGGATCTCTCTCAAAAAGATTAGATTAGCTACAATATATGAATACATAAAATATTCTCAATGAATAATCAATATGAAACTAAATAAATGCATGTATGGATCCTTACATTAGTTATGATTAACATACATGCCAGCCTACAACCTCAGTTTGCTCCCATATGAAAATATAAGTCAAACATCCACATGTCTTGCCAACATCATAGCATTATTCAACAAATAATTCCCGTTCACAAGGAATTCAAGCATATGCTATCATGCTGATACTACTGAACCTTTTCTTTTATTTTTAAGAAAGATATCATTATCCACAATCTCTACAAATATGCTTTTGTTGAATTCCAGCTCATCTTATGGCCCCATAAATCTGCCAATCGGCCTTCAAGACTGTGAGACCATGTGGGTCCCTCAGTTCATACTTGCCTCAGTTGTTTCCCACCAAGCATCTACGCCGTATCCAAAAATGTGAATGGAATCCTTCCTGAGTTGTGCTGAAGAGAAATCTTTTCGTTTCTTCCAAAGACAGTACTCGAGCCAGTGCCCCACAAATCTCTTTCACACCAAGCGAAAACTCTGAAAACCAGTCCAACAGCTTCTCCATTCCAAACTACTTCAAACATCACATGTCATAGCCTCAAGGTGCCATCTTGAGGTACATAGAAAATCAACATGGCTTTATGGTTGATCTGGTCCCACATTTATAAATCATATAATGACCATCCTTATCATTTCCTTCGGTTATTTTATGGTTGCATAGAATAAAATTTTTTATTTCTTGCACTTGCATTTTTCCTCTTGAAAGATATGGACCACCCATAAGTTATATGTAGTGGTTCAATTATTTCCTTTCAGATAAGATTCAACTTTATATGCAGACTTTGAGGACCCACATACCATCGCAAGCGTGGATTAAGTTTTCAACTTGTCTTGATATGACTCCAATAATTGATCTTACTTGACCTCAATGTCTGATGGGGATGGCATGGTGAATAACTTCAAGTATATGTGGGAGAGAGAGTATAGTTAAGATATAGATGCTCACAAACAATCTAAGTAGGATCATCCCGGATTGGATGAGCAAATACCCAATACCGATGATTGAAATCATTGGATATGATTTACTATTTAAATTATTTATTATTTTAAAAAATTATATGATTTGAAAATTTCTATTCTGTGCTTCATTCATGCATGTGATGGCCATTATCCATTACTTTGTCAGCGATACATGAATGCATGTAGATATACATTTACATACATATCAATGTTTGTTTTGTATATTTAATATTATCTTTTTGCTGCATAAATTTTGACAACTCTTACATCTATCCATAAGTCCTCCATAGTTTTAGAGAACGACCATCGACTATATTTGACTTGATGATATATTGGCTAATCTTATGCATTTGTTGTATAAAGCTCATGGCCAGATGGCCTGCACTGCACAACAATAAAGACTGCCGTAATACGAAATATCCCACATAAGAATTTTTGATGGATAACATCCAAACCTCAGCTTAATCTCAGTTTTATGGTAAAAGTCAAAGAATATGGGTTCATAACCATGGGGTTACAGGGCCCGGCTATTTATATATGTCATTAAGTGACACAAGTGCACAAGGAAAATGAAACGTGCCAACTTTATTTGGTTACAAAAGTAAAGGATGCCATTCCTATAAATGGAATAACCAATTATTTTCTAATAGGAAAAGTTTGGGGAGACAATGTGAGGTAAATGATGATTTCATAGAATGATCCTCCTATCAGATTACCATTCTATCCTTATCTTTAGTGGTATAACATGTACCTTTTTTTCTTTTCTTCTGGAAATATTTGCTAAACTAAACTTCATTTTTAATCCTTGTACTCTTATGTTAGTTATGATATAAACTATTACATGGATTTCAGAGGAAAAGATTTATTCTAATTCTCCACTTTAAATTTGATCTGGAAGGAGAGAAGCCTTTCTAGGTTGTTAGATGTTTTGAATGGAAGATACAACTACAAGTAGATGAGAATTTCTCCAAAAATTGTCATCTTACACCTAAGTGTACTTTGTCTTAGAATATTTGCTATTGCCAATCATCAAATCTCCAATCTCTTTGGTGTAGGATGTATGGTTGGTAAAGTGTTTCGAGAATTATTTTTAAGGACCTAGGTTTGGAGTCCTTTCCCTCAACCTGAATTTGGCTGGAGTTTTCCTATCTTAATTCAAAAAAAAAAAAAAAAAAAGATTGATCTCTTTAGTCTTCTCAATCTTTATCTTTTCCAAAGATTAGCAACTAGATATGTGCAATGCCAATTCAAGAAGAAACTTGGATAAAAAATTATAGATTATAATCGTATAACTTTTAAAAAGAAAAATAAGTTTTTTTTTCTTTTCTTTTCTTGTGCTTTCAACTTTGGATGATGAGAATCCTATGTTTACTTTTTTCTGTTTCTAAAAGCTAGAATTTTGATTATTTGATTGTTTTAGAAATAGCCTAATCTATTGAAACAAGAATTAGATATGTATGTATTAGGAGAGTGATGGAAGGTCATTTTTGAGGGGAAACAAAACATAGAATTAAATTGGTATATCTCACAAATTCAAAATAGGAAGTTTCATATAGTATAGAAAAACCCATCTTTACCCCTTAAGTAAGCTCACCTTGTTTCCATTTATTCTCCACTATCAAATCATTGATTCATTTTTTTTTAAACTCCAAAATTATTTTAACAAAGTTACATCACATCAGAAACCGACAAAATAGATCCAAACCTAGCTATCCATCTAACCTATGCGCCAAATAATGAATCTCAAATCTAAACTTATCTATATAATTATCTCACAAACATCTAAGCCACTTATTCAATTTGGAAAAGAATCTAAGCAATTTAAGATAAAGGATGCCACTAGAAATTATTTCTCATTCTATTTTATAATACATATAGATATTTGAAGCTTTTCATAAAAAAAAGGAAAAATAGAAAAAAATTTTGATGACAATTTTGAAGTTAAGCTCAAATAGTATTAGATGCATAAAATTCTCAGTATGCTTTTTAGCTTCACTGGCTATTCCCTCTAGCATTGCTAAGATAGTCCTATTCATCATCAAACTCAATTTAATCTTTTCAAAGCTCTAAGATAAATTTAAAGTTTAGAACTTAATTTAATCTTTTCAAAGCTCTAAGATAAATTTAAAGTTTAGACATAAATATTACACCTACAATCTACATTTAGCAAATTAAATATAAGAAAATATCATAGGGTATCAAGAAAATTTAAAACCATTTTTATAAGAAATTTTATTTCTGAAGATTCTAGTTATCTCAAATATTTTACTTAGAAATAAGCCAAAGTCCAAAGTCATATTAAGAAATTATATGTCAATGAGTTGCCTTTCGCTTGTCCCCTTGCCTATAAGTTTCTTATGCATGATAACCTATAATGGAAGAAAATATCTATGTAAATTAATTTCAAATGGCCATCTATTTCAAATAACTATGAAGCAAGAGAGTAAAAGCTTTAAAAAAAAAAAACCTCTCCTTTCTTACCACGTTTTCCAAAGCAATTGATATTGCAACGTTTAACCAAGTTGCCCTCTACTCTAACTCTTACTTTGTATATAATAGTTTTGATGTTTCAAAATATTTAAACAATAACAACCACCATATCTATAAATATCAAGTTTTATATTTCAAATTTTGAGTCAGCTGTATAAATTTTTTTTCACCATTTATTATTGTTTACTATTTCTTTATTTGATGTTGCTAAATTTTGTAGCCCCTCTTTAGAATGTTATATCAATATAATTTCAATCTTAATTACTTTTACTTTAGATAATAATTTAATCTATATTAATAAAAGAATGTTATATCAATATAATTTTAATTTTAATTACTTTAACTTTAGATAATAATTTAATCTATTTTATTATTAATATATCTTTAAATTATATTATAGTTTCTGAAAAATATCTTGTTTAAATCTTTACAAGTTAGTCATCCTTAAACATATATTTTCTTGCTCTGCTCTACATCATCTTATTAATTATATTTTTATTATTGCTAATTCAATATTCCTTAATATTTCATTGAAGATATTTTCATTTAACAAAAATACTTTGTCGTTAATTTCAAATAATGTGATGCTTTGTTTTACTAATTCTTCTTCATAGTTTCTTTCTTTACTACTATATAGCTAATTCTTTCTCATGATATCTATCAAAATAATACAATATTTTGCTATTATCTTTTTAAAAAATATGAGCACACTTTTTTTTTAAGATTTATCTAAATTTGTATGGTAGAAGTTCACAACATTAGTTGGTACTTTATCATTTCACCTTATTTTTTAGTTATAATAATTTTTCTTATTTTATCATATTTTAATATTTGAACTATTATTTTCATCAAATATATTATATAACAAATAATTTCAATTTATAGAATATTGTGGATCCTAGTCTCCACCTAGAAAAGAATTGAGTATGCGGGCATTGCATTTTAAATTTATATGTGGGCATTGCATTTTAAAGTAAAATTTAATGATGAACATATTTAGTTTATACTCTATATCTTTGAAAATTAGAAAATAATTAATTCTTAATTTGTATATTTTACTAGCTCATCATTTTACTATATAATATTATGTACTTATTAGATGATATATCTCATAATGAGGAAAACTTAGAATTTGAATATAACATTACTAATAAAATATATAATAATAGCCTTAATTAATCATCAAATTGATCTAAAAGTAGAGTACTAAGAAAACAACAACAATGTTAAATAAATCTTATTTAGGAAATGTTGACATTCCAAATATAATCAAAATGATGTTTCAAACTTGTACAAATAATGATCTATATGAGTGACTGAAAATAAAAATAGGCATGAAAAAAAAAACAAATTGAAAAATATTAGCAATATATCAATTATCATAATAATACATTTCATCTTATAGGTAATAATAATTATATTTATTTTTATAAAATTAGAGTTTATAGAACCGGTGGCTCTTATACATGTATTATATTAAAGGATAACTAACAATAAGATACATCATAATTCAAAATTCAAAGGACTCTAATCAACTAATAGCGAGCATATGCAGTTATGATATCACAACACTTCTATGTACTAATAAAAGTTGCATGGAAAGTAAGAATTATTTTGTATTTAACTAATAGAATAATATGGACGAAGCATTATAAATAATATATAACAGAAATATAAATATTATGTAATAGGTGATTGTTGCAATAGGGCTATGTACCTCTTTTATTTCACAAACTTTATGGGAGCATTAAACATAAGATAACTAATCGACAAACTCGACAACATATAATGTTAAAAGATATGAAAAATATAAAAACAAAGAATTAGAGATATTCTACTAGTCATACATTGTTGTTCTTCGATTGTGCTTATCATGATCAAGCAATTATCTTATAAAGTACCTCTGAAAATTTTTCAACTTAATTATTATCTATAAGTATAGTTTGATATACATAATTTACTTGTTTCATATAGAGACATTATAAAATTTAGAAAAAATTACAGAGGCATCTCTTCACATTTGGGTGACTCGACCAAAATTTTTACATGATTTTAATTAGACCACACAACTTATTTTTTTATTACAATATGATCTAATTATCTTTCTTTATTAGAAATCATTATTTTATAATCGTCATATGATAACCTAACATATCTCCTATTCTTCCTACTAAGTTTTCAACTAGGATACTTAATATAATTGAGATGGGTGAAGATAGAAGACAAGAGAGTGTGGAGAGAGAGAAAGAGTAATTTGAATTTATCTTGAGAAGGTTGTGAATGTAGAGAAGGTGGCGAATAATGTATTGTCACTGATGATGGCCGATGTATACTACTGTATAGTTAGGAGGAAAAAGAGAAACTACTTAAGCTCCTTGAAGAAGTTGATGGCCCCACCAATGATGGAGGCCTGATCCAAGCATAATACAATTATATTCGATTGGAAAAATGGATAGAATTAGAAGGAGATGTGAGGAATGAAGTGTGTGCTAGATGAAGGCGGGGCGTATGAGCATACAGAGAGCGGCAAGATGATCGTTCATCAATGTTAGTGGTTACACTCTATCATGATGTACACCATCTACTAACTATCTATATCCTTCATACTTTTTGTTGAGATTATTGATGTTGTCTATGAAAATATTCTCTTATTCCACTTCGTTGACGTGTCGATGCCACTACTGTAGATCTGATGGTTCCAAAAAAGAGTGGATAGTGATGATTTGATTCATAACTATCAACTCTTTTGGCTTTAAATAGGGATTGAAGTATGGATGTCAGAACTCTCTAACAGCTCCATGGTTTGAGAGGAGTTAATTTCAACCATCTATTTTTATCATTATGGTTTTGGAGGCAGAGTAGGAGTTGGAAGTTGGATTTTAATGAAAAAAAAAAGTGGAGAGTGCTTCTCCTTCTTTCATCTCCTTCGTTGCTTGCATTGCGATCCAGAGCAATCAGAGGAAAAGATATATTGTGGATTCCATCTCTTCTGCTGCCTAAATCTCATTAAAATTGATCTTTTCTACATAACAGTGACTTTCTCAAGGCCCCATTTGATGATCTCATGGGATCAATGTCAAAGTTCTACTATCATGCTGAAGCTCAAACTAATGCAATCTCCTCTCCCATCCCTTATTTTGGTTATGTCATTTTTTTTCTTCTTTTTTTCTTTCTACTATCCAATAATCATAGCATACTATCACTATTGATCACTAATCCTCTGACTGCTATCCGCTGCCACTATGGTTCTTACGAGCCCTCCTTTCTTCTTTTTCATCTTTATTTTTCTGTCGCGAAGAGCCCCATCATTTTCTCTCTTTTTTTCTCTCTCTTCCTCTCTTCTCTTCTTTTTTTCTCTCTATCATTCTTTATGTCTTATATTAGGTGGATTGTTGCTATGTGCAAGAGTTGCTAGCTCTCCAATCCTTTCTTGCCTCTCCCCCAAATCCTCACATTCTATCCTTCTCAACAATAGCTATAGCTAAAATAATTCTTTTCCATCAGCAACTCTATAAAAATAGAAGATATTTTAATTATTTTTTAATTTTCATTAATGGTATCAAGATATAGATAGATAGCTGAGCTACATTGTAATAGAAAAATAAGTTATGGATTTAATTAAAATATTTAAAAATTTAGATTGAAGTATTTCTTGTAAAAATTTGATGAGTGTCTCTATAATTTTATCTAAAATTTATTCGAATCTAATAAAAAGAAAAGGATACTATTTTTTTATGGGAGAAAGAGAAAGCCATACTACTAAACAAAGAATTCAAGATACTATTTCATATTAAAGTCTCTTGGTGGTTATATTTAAGATATTAGATTGAATCTTGCTTTCATCAAAATTTGAATAGCTCATTAGTGGAGGTCCATGTTGTTGGGAATAGTGTCCCAAAGTCAATCGTCAGCCTGTTGACGGTTGTGCTCATTTTTGTATTTGTACATGAATTATGAATTAATAAAAATTATTTTGATATTTTTCATCACAAAATGTTTCATCTTCTAATGAACTCCTATGTTGTGGTGAAGTTCTTAGGACTATTTAGACTCGACAAAGGAGGATTTATCGTTTAGTCCTTAAATCTGTTCACGACCAAATGATACGTTGTTACCAAGGACGACAATGTTTATCAAGCATAGGTCATTGTGTACCATATAGGTTGGTTGTCCTCTTAACCAATGAGTGTGGAGACACTGGTATGGCATACAGGTGAGATGTAAGGGTACATCTGCACTGAACGTGACCGACTCCGGAGCTATTTCTGCTGTCAAGATTTGCTCCGATGGAATATGGGTATAAATATTCCTCCGACCTGAGATCGCCATGGTGACTTGCAAGCAACTCACTGCACTTAGACACTGAACTATCTGAATTTTTAATTCAGTGACGGAAGGCTGCTGGGTGTAGTCAAGTACTTGACTTGTCGGTGTGTATGTGTCAAGATGGGATTGACCACTCCAGTTTAGGAGCTGTGTACAGTCGTGTTTCAATTTAGTAAAATCTTGACCAGGGTAGTCCTTGTGAGGAGTCACAGGACTGTTTGAGTTGAGCACAATTCGGATGATCTGATCAGGGTTGACAGTTTAACCCTGAGTCGTCCTAAACACAGGAGTCAAAAGGATGAATTATATAGTAACCATATTCATGTAGGTTCTGAGTGTAGCGATTGCGACTCTTCGACCTATCCGAACGTCGGGTACCATTGCTAGATGGTCACTTCGATTAGTACAGGAATTGGTTCCTGTGCTACCAGCTTAGGTTCGAACTTGTGGGGTCACACACATTAGAGGTTGCTATCTGATCTGATGGCTGATGTAGAATCCTACATGTTTGAGACTCAGTGATCGAGAATCAGGATTCTCTGATCACAAGTTCCACACATTATAGGTATCGGGGTCAAGTGTCCCACTGGTTGGGATTTTTCGATCAGGATTACATATCAATGAATTCTGATGCCTGATTGTCCATCGAATTTGGACTCAGTATTTATGAGAGGTTTAATTAGTGATTTGATCGCTAATTAACTCAATTTGATTGAGTAATTATTTTTGGATCAAATCCAATTGAATTGGATTCAGTTGGGTTTGACCCGATTAGGTTAAGAGTCGACCTAATCGTCGAGATGGTTTGGTTCCTGATTTGATCAGAGGTTGGGCTTAGTCAATTCTGATTTGATTAAGATTTTATTGAGCCTAATTAAGCTTAATTTAGTTGGATTTAAATTAGTCTAATTGGACCTAACTTATTTGGTTCAATTAGGTTGGTTTAAATAATTAAACCACATTGACCCAATCTCCATGCGCCACCTCACTTCCATTGCACCCATTTGAATTCATGAGAAGGAACTTCTCATGAATTTTTTTCTCAAGCCAAGCCCTCTCCACGCCCCACTTTAATGTGCCAAATGAATGGATAAGGATGATTGGTTGGTCATTCAAATTCAAAATAAAGTTTGAATTTGAATGGGCAATCAATCTTTGTACCTTATCCCTTTTTTTATGCCCCATTTATTACATGAGAAAAGGTTTCTCATGAAATCACTCCATGTATAATTTAAGCCATGCCTCCCGCGTTTAGTGGATAAGGGATGAGTTGGTGTCCATTTGAATTCAAAATTTGATTTGAATTCAAATGTGCAATTACTCATCTTTATCCTTTCTTTTGGATAAGACGTTTGATGTTGTTATACAAGGAGGAGAAGAGTGGGGCGTGCAAGAAAAAGATTTTTGGAGAAAAATTTTGGGGTGCGAGGAAGTCTTGTACGTGAGAAGGAAGTCCATATCCTTTCAAGAGAAAAAGAAAGAAAAGAAAGAAAAGTGGGTGCAAGGTTTCCGGTGAGTTCCCTAGAGTTTTAGCCTGGGGTTCGGGAAGTGAGAAAGTGAGCTACGAGTGTCGTGAGCCCATAAAATCTCAGGAAGATCTTCAACATCCTCTCAAGCATATCTGTTGATGATCCGTAGCATCCGAAGAATCGACAGATATCGATCGAAGGAGTTCGATCAGCATCGACCGTCAAAAGGGCTCTACAACGAGCTAGTACTCGTGAGGAGTCAATCAGCTCGGGAGCTTCGTGTGGACGATCTGCAAAGGTCAGACATGCTGTGTAGCTGTATCGCGATAATCAGACTCTCCCGACGGTGATCAGATTGCGGCAATCTACTATCCGCACAAAGATATTGTGTTCTGAACACATTACAATAAAGTGTTTATTATTCAAATTCGAATTTCAAATTTAAATGCATGCATGCTATATATATCATATTTAGATCTTAGTGTAGGATAAATTCATGTTAATTAATTAGATTAATTAATATTTTTCTGCTGTAAAATCATAATTTTAAAAAGTTTTAAAATTACCATTTTACCCCTGCACTGAATTTTCTCCACAAATGGTATCAGAGCGGGTTCTTAGATATGATATATATATTTGCATGCTTAGATTAAGTTGTAATTTAAAAGTTTAAATTTGAAATTTAAAATTTGAAATTTGAATTTTGAAAGTTGTTCTTAATTCAAAATTCAAAAATTTGAAATTCAAAATTTAAAATTTGAAATTTGAAATTCAAAATTCAAAAATTTGAAATTCAAAATTTAAAATTTGAAATTTGATTGAAATTTAAAATTTAAAATTTAAAATTTAAAATTCAAATTTTGAAATTCAAAATTTGAAATTCAAAATTTGAAATTCAAAAATTTGAAATTTAAAATTTGAAATTTGAAATTTATTTAAAATTTGAAATTTGAAATTTAAAATTTAAAATTTAAAATTTAAATTTTGAAATTGGTATATTTAGATATACTTGATCCAAGTAGCAAGTAATCAAATTGGGTTGGTTGCCATGGCCGTCCGGTCATAGGAGAAAAGCAGGGTTTAAAGGTTCTCTCCTCCCATTCGATGAGGTCTCCTATGGTGGTAGGGGTGCCGCTGCAATTATATCCCATGCAGATGAAGCAACGAAAGGAATTAATTGTATAGGTTCAATTGTGAAATTTATCATGAATGTGTTAGATTAGATCTAAAGGAATATTCATGATTTATTTTGATTGAGTTATTTTCTGTTATGTAATTAGCAATAGGATTGCTATTTATGAAATGTGCTGATCTATTTGTGAAATGAGTCAACATATTTGGTGAACAAAAAATAAAATCTTTCAAATTTGAAAATTATTTTCGAAATGTCAAACCCTGACCCATCAGCCCAAATACTTAATTAAAAGAATTAAGTATTGTCTAGTAGGTCTAGAATTGTGAATTAAGACCTAAGATAATTGCATAAACTTGTGGGTCAATGGGTTAGATGGATTAGGTCCATAATTGGGTTAGACCTAAGGTTAGCTTAAAGAAATGGACTAAATTAGAGTAATTGATCAAATCTAATCAAAAGTTGAATTAGATTAGGTCAAGGATACTCTAGACTCAACTCCAATAGTTGTAGTTGAATGGGTCCATGTCTTTAACTAGACCAAGATGGACTTAATTCATGGCTACGCGGTGGAACCCAATTTACTAAGTTGATCAAATTAAAATTAATAAATCGGTTGGTGTCTAAGGTAGTTTGGCAGTTTGACCAGTGGTTTTTAAGCGGGAGCTACTCGCAGTGATTCGATCTCGACGAGTTAATGGCATATTCCCACCACTGATTTTACTTACCTGGCCAACCTGGTGAATTAGGTTTTGATTAGATCACTTTGTGATTATGGCTCACCCATATCATTAGGTAAATCAGTTTGACTGATTTAGGTGCTCCTAATGCTGGCTTAATTAAATTCTTTTTAATCTAACTTGGTGAAGTCAGTGGGAGGATTGAAATTGGCTAGTAATTTATCTTCTCATCTATTCTTTAATAAAATCCTCAAAAATTATTAGGTCCTAAAAATGATTAAGTTATATTGATAACTAAGTCATAGCCTCCCATTAAGTGAGTGATAATGAGTCCATTAGTTTAATAATCATTGGAGGCCCAAAGGCCTGGTGCTTATTGACTAATGAAATTATCATTCATAATATGATAATTTGGTTTGAGTCTTTCTGATGGTGGTCAGGTTGGCCGATCAAAGTCAGGCCTGATCATTTATTGGTCCGATTCACCAAATCAAATCATGTTAATGGTTGGACCTAACTAGATCTTTTCAGTGGAGGCCAAAGCCTACTGATTAGGTTCTGGGGTAAAATCAATTACTAGAAGTTGTTTAGAGAAACAACTGGTTATGAACCTACCATAGATGCACATGGGTTGACCAACCAAAGTTGGGCTCGTGTGTAGTCTGTGTGGATTCTAGTACCCACTAAGGAATTAAAGTAATTCTTCGAATTGGAGGTTGAGGCTACCAGTTCGTAAAAATACTGGGAGAAACTTTAGACTAAAGTCCAAGTCTTTAGTATTTATAATTTATGTACTTGTTGGGTATAAAATACCCGCGGCCGAAATTCCCATCAGAAAGGCTCCGCCCGGACTCCTACGGGAGCCGGGCTCCACCTCCGACATCAGAAAGGCTCCGCCCGGACTCCTACGGGAGCCGGGCTCCACTTCCGACATCAGAAAGGCTCCGCCCGGACTCCTACGGGAGCCGGGCTCCACCTCCGACATCAGAACGGCTCCGCCCGGACTCCTACGGGAGCCGGGCTCCACCTCCGACATCAGAACGGCTCCGCCCGGACTCCTATGGGAGCCGGGCTCCACCTCCGACATCAGAACGGCTCCGCCCGGACTCCTACGGGAGCCGGACTCCACCACCGACATCAGAACGGCTCCGCCCGGACTCCTACGGGAGCCGGACTCCACCTTCGACATCAGAGCGGTTCCACCCGGGCTCCTACGGAGGCCGGACACCAACCGCGATCGAACCTCAATCGACAGATCCGCACCCCCTCGGCAGGTCGCGACAACAATCATGATCCTGTTCCAGGTCCTACAGCGGATTCTACGCGGCTCCAGCAGCGGACCCATTACTCCCTGACAGGCTGTAGCAAACGGCCACGATTCTGTTCTGCTCCCTGCGGCAGGTGCTGCACGATCCCACTACTCACTGACAGCTAGCGGCAACGAACGCCGCCCCACTATCCGCAACAGGCCATACGTGGCAGACTATGACAACAGCCACGAGTCTACCCCACCACTCTCCGCAATTAATTTCCCTGACCATGGGCGGCCCACTACCAGACGGTTGCAGGTATCACCGTCAATCTGTTGCCCCCTCTGCCTATAAAAGGGGACTCAGATACGTTATTTTTTAAGCCCTCTTTTGCCTTATCTCAAAACTCTGCTAAATTCTCCGTTTGAGCACTCCATTCTTGTTGAGGCAGAGAACTGACTTGAGCGTCGGAGGGTCTTGCCGGAGCAACCCCACCTCCGGTTTAGACTTCCCTTGCAGGTCCCGGCGGCGACCGCGGCTTCCTCAACTCCAGCTTCTCCGGCGCAGGCGGATTTCTGCACCAACAGGATTGGCGCTAGAGGAAGGGCGCGAATCTTCGCAGCACCCTTGTTCTTAAAGGAGCGCTCAACGGATCCGCTTCCGGCCATCCTTTCCGGCACCCAAGCCTCCTTTCCCTGTCCGATGCCTTCTCGCGGGGTTTCTGCACAACTACCTCTGGCTATGACCGTCGATAAAGGGTGGTCGGGCGACCAGTCTCCGCGGGATTCCGTTAATGTCGTCTCGGGGGAATCCCAGCAGGAGGCGATCGACAAATCAGCTGCACTCCCCAAGCGGCAAAAAGTCGAGGAACCCATAGCCTTCACTGAAGAAGACGCCCAGGGAGTCCAATTCCCTCACAACGACGCGGTCGTAGTTTTCTTGAACATAGCAAATTATGATGTCCGTCGCGTTTTCGTCGACAACGGAAGTTCGGCTGACATCTTGTTCTACAACGTCTTTTCAAGAATGACCACTCTTGGCAGTCATCTAAAGCCGATGTGCTCCCCCTTGATAGGGTTTACTGGTGACGCCGTTCCTACGGAAGGAATGATAGCTCTAACTGTGACCGCGGGTCAGCATCCAAAGCAGTCCAGGGCTCTGGTGAATTTTCTGGTGGTAAAGGCGCCATCTGCCTACAATGCAATTCTTGGCCGTCCCGGCCTCAATGCCCTCAGAGCCGTTGTTTCAACCTATCATTTGAAGTTGAAGTTCCCCACTGACAAAGGGATTGGAGAAGCTCGGGGAGACCAGGCGCTGGCCAGGCACTGCTACAATATTGCCCTGCAAAGAAGCGATCAAGCGGACCTTTGTCCAGTCGACGGGTTGGATGCGCGCGACGACCTCACTGAAGAGAGGGGCGGCCCAATCGAGGACCTAATACCAATTCCTTTGAATGATGGGAATGCGGAGCACGTGGTGTTGATTGGCTCCAACCTGGAGGAGGAGGTGCGGACGCATCTCGTGGACTTTCTCCGAAGAAATGCGGACGTTTTCGCATGGGTCCCGGCGGATATGCCGGGGATCGAAACAGAGGTCATGGAACATCATCTGGCGGTCGACCCTAAACATCGGCCAACAAAAGAAAAAATCCGGAGTCATGCCCCAGAGAGGCAGAAGGCGATAGCCGAGGAAGTGGATAAACTTCTCAAGGTCGGATTCATCAAGGAGGTCAATTATCCAGAGTGGATCTCCAATGTTGTCTTGGTCAAGAAAGCAAACGGCAAGTGGAGGATGTGTATCGACTTCAAAAAGCTGAATAAAGCTTGCCCAAAGGACAGCTACCCCCTGCCCAGGATCGACCAACTGGTGGACGCTACCTCGGGCCACGAGCTTCTCACTTTTATGGATGCATTCTCCGGCTATAACCAGATTAGGATGGCATCGGAAGATGAAGAAAAGACTGCTTTTATCACTAGTCGCGGCCTTTACTGCTACAGGGTTATGCCGTTCGGCCTCAAGAACGCAGGCGCGACCTATCAGCGGTTGGTAAATAAAATCTTCAAAGAACAAATCGGCCGAAACATGGAGGTGTACGTGGACGATATGCTCGTGAAAAGTAGATCTTCCGAAAATCATGTTGCCGACCTCGAGGAAGCTTTTGGCGCTCTTCGAAAATACAGAATGAAGCTGAACCCGACCAAATGTGCTTTTGGGGTAACCTCAGGAAAGTTCCTAGGCTTCATGGTGTCGGGGCGTGGGATTGAGGCCAATCCGGAGGAAATTCGCGCCATCCAGGAGATGGCCGCCCCGCGGTCGATCAAGGAGGTTCAGTGCCTCACTGGGAGGATCGCAGCTCTTAATCGCTTTGTCGCGAGGTCGGCTGAGCGATGTTTGCCCTTCTTCCAAACCCTCAAACAGCCGAAGAACTTCTGTTGGACCCCTGAATGTCAACAGGCATTCGAGGAATTAAAGAGCTACCTTAGCTCACCTCCACTACTGGCAAAGCCCGAACCTGGGGAGGAGTTATTTTTGTACCTGGCAGTCTCTCCCACATCCCTCGCGGCAGTCCTTGTCAAAGAAGAAATAAAAATCCAGCGGTCGGTCTACTACATTAGCCGCGTGCTAAGGGACATCGAGACCAGATATACTAAATTAGAGAAACTGACCTACGCTTTGTTGATTGCAGCTCGGAGACTCCGACCTTACTTTCAAGGGCACACGGTGACGTTGCTCACCGACCAACCGATCAAAGCGGTTTTGCACCGAGCTAATATTTCTGGGAGAATGGCGAAATGGACAATCGAGCTCACAGAATTCGACATCAACTACCAGCCTAGGCCGGCAATAAAGGCCCAGGTATTGGCGGATTTCATAGTAGAATGCATCGTCCCTGAGGAGGCCGAACCTGAGCAAAGCAAAATTGACGACCTGAAGACTCAACCGGACTCCTCCGACGAAGAAGCCAGTTCCTTCGATGGCTTTTGGACCCTCCACGTGGACGGATCTTCCAACATGGCGGGCGCTGGTGCAGGCCTGATCTTGACCAGCCCGGAGGGAGTCATCGCGGAGTACGCTCTGCATTTCGGATTCCCCGCAACAAACAATGGAGCAGAATATGAAGCTCTAATTGCAGGATTGAGGGTCGCTAAGGAGCTTGGAATAAACCAACTCCGGGTGCACAGCGATTCCCAACTTATAGTGGGACAAGTCAGCGGGAGCTTTGAAGCGCGGGAGGACAGTATGGCCAAATATCTTGAGAAGGTGAAGGAATTCACCCCCGCCTTCAACAATTTCGACATCAAGCAAATTCCAAGATCGGAGAATGCCAGAGCCGATTTTCTCTCCAAGCTAGCAACATCGGCTCCGGTCGAATTGCCCAAGGGCGTCCTCTTTGAAGTTTTAAAGCACCCAAGTACGGAAGAACCGCAGCTCGTAATGGATATTGACCACGAGCCCAGCTGGGTCGACCCGCTGATAACCTATCTTAGAGATGGGATTCTCCCCCAAGACGCGAAAGAGGCCCGAAAACTCCGAAATCAGGCATCCCGGTACATCCTCTATGAGGGCAAATTGTACAAGAGATCGTACTCCTTGCCTCTCTTGAGATGTCTCCGACCCTCAGAAGCTGACTACGCTTTGTGGGAAGTGCACGAGGGAGTTTGCGGAAGCCATTTGGGTGCCAGATCCCTATCCCACAAACTACTCCACCAAGGGTACTACTGGCCCACAATGCATCATGATTCAATCGAATATGTCAAAAAATGCGATCGATGCCAAAGGTACGCCAACGTCCAGAGATAACCTGCTACCGAGCTCACACCCCTGAGTGCCCCATGGCCTTTTGCGCAATGGGGGATGGATATTCTTGGCCCCTTTCCCATGGCATCCGGTCAAAGAAAATTCCTCCTTGTAGCAATCGACTACTTCACCAAATGGGTCGAGGCCGAACCACTAGCCAAAATCACAGAAGCGAAAGTGCAGGATTTCGTCTGGAAATCAATAGTGTGCAGGTTCGGTTTACCTCGAACACTGATCACTGATAATGGACAGCAATTCGCGGGAACCAGATTTGCTGAATTCTGTGAAGACCTAAACATCTCCCATAAGTTCACATCAGTGGCCCATCCCCAGGCAAACGGCGAAGCCGAGATAACGAACAGAACCCTTTTGCAGGGAATCAAGACAAGGCTTGAAAAAGCGAAAGGAACTTGGGCGGACGAGCTTTACCATGTGCTATGGGCGTACCGAACTACCCGGAGGTTGCCTACGGGAGAGACTCCCTTTGCTCTAGCCTTTGGTACAGAAGCCGTCATCCCGATCGAACTTAAACTCCCGTCGGCACGAGTCGTGGCGTTCGACGAACCCCAGAATGCACAAAATCTCAGGGCCAACCTCGACCTACTGGAAGAAAGGCGGGAGATCGCTCAGGTCCGAATGGCGGCCTACAGACAAAAGGTTGCCCGATATTATAACGCCCGAGTCAAGAACAGGACATTTAGAGCGGGGGATCTTGTACTCCGACGAGCTGCTGTCTCACAGCCGCAGGCCCAGGGGAAGCTAGCCCCAAATTAGGAAGGACCTTATGAGATCAAAGAAGTAGTCCGACCTGGGACTTATTATCTTAAGGAGCTCGGAGGGGCCGACCTCCCGCGACCATGGAACTCAGAAAACTTACGGGTATACTACCAGTAATTTCATCCTAATCGAAAAATGTGTGCCCACTTGTCTAGGGACAATTCAAGCAGACGGTATCAAAAATGAGAACACAATCTTACAAAAGTCGAAGGCCCGGTTCCTTTAGACCGGATGGGGGGAGAGGCCTCACAACACCCATATGTGCCCCCACAGCCCTGTTAGGGACAGGAGGAGAACCTCGCCCTAACTTGAGCAAAGTCGAAGGCCCGGTTCCTTTAGACCGGATGGGGGGAGAGGCCTCACAACGCCCATATGTGCCCCCACAGCCCTGTTAGGGACAGGAGGAGAACCTCGCCCTAACTTGAGCAAAATCGAAGGCCCGGTTCCTTTAGACCGGATGGGGGGAGAGGCCTCACAACGCCCATATGTGCCTCCACAGCCCTGTTAGGGACAGGAGGAGAACCATGCCCTAACTTGAGCAAAGTCGAAGGCCCGGTTCCTTTAGACCGGATGGGGGGAGAGGCCTCACAACGCCCATATGTGCCCCCACAGCCCTGTTAGGGACAGGAGGAGAACCTCGCCCTAACTTGCGCAAAGTCGAAGGTCCGATTCCTTTAGACCGGATGGGGGGAGAGGCCTCACAACGCCCATATGTGCCCCCACAGCCCTGTTAGGGACAGGAGGAGAACCTCGCCCTAACTTGCGCAAAGTCGAAGGCCCGGTTCCTTTAGACCGGACGGGGGGAGAGGCCTCGCAACGCCCATACGTGCCCCCGCAGCTCTGTCAGGAACAGGAGGAGAACCTCGTCCTGACATGAGCGGGGAGTAAAGCCCGGACTCCTACGGGAGCCGGGTTCCGCCACCAAAAGGTTTCGCCCGGACTCCTACGGGAGCCGGGTTCCGCCACGAAAAGGCTTCGCCCGGACTCCTACGGGAGTCGGGCTCCACCTTCGACATCAGAACGGCTCCGCCCGGACTTCTACGGAAGCTGGACTTTACTTATGACTTTGATTACAGAAAGACTTTGCCCTACTTCTTATGAAAACTATGCTGCTTCAACTTCCAGGAGCTTCTTCGAACCTAGCCCCAACTCCAGCGGAGAAAGATCCCAGCAAACCTAACAAGTGGATATCTCCTAACGGCAGGAAAAATCGAAAAGAAGCCCGGCGAAGGACGACCCCACATGAACTGAAAAGGTCGCCGATGGTCTTGGAACGGCATGACACAGGCAAAGAGAAGGAAAGAAGGTCGGCAGACAATTATTTGACACGAGAGATAAACAAAGTACTGAAATCACTATTTTATTTGATAAAAGCACACGTTACAGGACCCGGCGGGTCAGGAAAAAGAGAAAAAGAAAATACATGTCTCGCAAAGCACGGTTCGGGCAGGATGAACCGGAGGCCGATCCAAGCTGCAAATTCCTCTTCCCGTCTCTGTTCTTCTCAGTCGCATTCTCCAGTGCGTGTAACATCTCTCGCCCCATCTCTCTTCATTCTGCCCCCAAAGTTCCGACCTTAGCGAGAAAGGGGTGGGATTGATCTCCGAAGGCGGCGGGGGTAACAACGGCAGTAACGAAGACCTGTTTCAAGAAGAGCCGTAGCCATGACGGCCGCCACCTGAGACGCTCCGGCAAGGTCGGCATGCGCTACTTCCACCGTCTCCGCAACAAGTTCTACCGCCCCGCCGTCGACCGTCTCTGGTCCCTTGGCCCCGACGGCGTCAAGGATCCCGTCATGACTTGTGACGTCTGTTCTGCCCTCTTGACCGGTATTGCCCCGCCTTACTGCTCCGAAATTCGCGGACAGAATAGCTTCTACAACAGCCTCCGATATTAAACCCCTGTTGTTAAAGGAATTCTTCCTTGGGCCCCCTCTGAGATGACAAAGATTCTCACCGACCGTCGTCCTCCTCCTCACCTTCCTCCGAGCCCTAACAATCCCCTCAAGAACAGCCTCCAGAGTTGAGGACATGGTGTGGAAACCTTCAGAGAAGGATTGATGGGCAAAAGGCGGCGAGAATTGGCACGAGGGGAGCAAGACTCTCAGGGGAAAAGAAGAACGCCAGGATGAGACCGTGAATGGATCGAAGGGTTTAAATAGCCGGCGGATCCTGGTGCAGTTATGACGGCGAGAATTCCTGGGCCAGATGGTGTGTACCGCGTGTCGCGCTTATCCGCTTCGTTGCTATCGAGGGTTGACCGCTCACAGATTCCCACAGAGCGACACCTGGGATCGCGTTTCAACGGGGGTTTCGAAAAGACTTTTCAAGTCGCCTTTGCCAAAAAATGGATTCTGACACGCGCACATTAAGTGGGGGCAGCTGCGCACAGGGATCGAGGGGGCAATTTCGGCTGCGCATCTCTCTCTCTGTGTACTTCCTTCGCTTGAAATTCAAACTTGGAAGTAGGGGGACTGGTGTTGGATATAAAATACCCGCGGCCGAAATTCCCATCAGAAAGGCTCCGCCCGGACTCCTACGGGAGCCGGGCTCCACCTCCGACATCAGAAAGGCTCCGCCCGGACTCCTACGGGAGCCGAGCTCCACCTCCGACATCAGAAAGGCTCCGCCCGGACTCCTACGGGAGCCGGGCTCCACCTCCGACATCAGAAAGGCTCCGCCCAGACTTCTACGGGAGCCGGGCTCCACTTCCGACATCAGAAAGGCTCCGCCCGGACTCCTACGGGAGCCGGGCTCCACCTCCGACATCAGAACGGCTCCGCCCGGACTCCTACGGGAGCCGGGCTCCACCTCCGACATCAGAACGGCTCCGCCCAGACTCCTACGGGAGCCGGGCTCCACCACCGACATCAGAACGGCTCCGCCCGGACTCCTACGGGAGCCGGGCTCCACCACCGACATCAGAACGGCTCCGCCCGGACTCCTACGGGAGCCGGGCTCCACCTTCGACATCAGAGCGGTTCCGCCCGGGCTCCTACGGAGGCTGGACACCAACCGCGACCGAACCTCAATCGACAGATCCGCACCCCCTCGGCAGGTCGCGACAACAATCATGATCCTGTTCCAGGTCCTACAGCAGATTCTACGCGGCTCCAACAGCGGACCCATTACTCCCTGACAGGCTGTAGCAAACGGCCACGATTCTGTTCCGCTCCCTGCGGCAGGTGCTGCACGATCCCACTACTCACTGACAGCTAGCGGCAACGGACGTCGCCCCACTATCCGCAACAGGCCATACGTGGCAGACTATGACAACAGCCACGAGTCTACCCCACCACTCTCCGCAATTAATTTCTCTGACCGTGGGCGGCCCACTACCAGACGGTTGCAGGTATCATCGTCAATCCGTTGCCCCCTCTGCCTATAAAAGGGGACTCAGATACGTTATTTTTTAAGCCCTCTTTTGCCTTATCTCAAAACTCTGCTAAATTCTCCGTTCGAGCACTCCATTCTTGTTGAGGCAGAGAACTGACTTGAGCGTCGGAGGGTCTTGCCGGAGTAACCCCACCTCCGGTTTAGACTTCCCTTGCAGGTCCCGGCGGCGACCGCGGCTTCCTCAACTCCAGCTTCTCCGGCGCGGGCGAATTTCTGCACCAACAGTACTAATAGAGGTCTGATTTTTCTTTATGCAGCTATGGCCACTACCCTGTCTCTCCGGTCATTATTAGATAATGACAAGCTCATGGGACCTAATTTCGATAGCTGGTATCGAAAATTAAAAATCGTCCTTGAGCATGAGCGGATCTTTTATGTAGTAATGGATCCGGCACCTGAGGAACCAGCCCCGAACGTTAGAGGGACGGTCCGAGATACTTATCAGAAGTGACTCAACGATCGCACCACTGTTCGATGCATTATGCTGGCGGCAATGAATGATGAGTTCAGTCGCAGGTTCGAGAACGCCCAGCCGCAGATTCGAGAAGGAGATGCTTCAAATGTTGAATGACTCATTTGGCACGCCTGACGACGCTGAAAGGCACAAAACTAGTTGTGCCATTTTCAATGCTCGGATGAGAGATGGAGCCTCAGTCACTAATCATGTACTGTACATGATTGAAATGATTGAGCGCCTAACTAAACTGGGCTTTCCCTTGCACGAGCAGCTCGGCAAGGATGCGATCTTTAATTCATTGCCCAAGTCCTTCCTCCCTTTCTTACTCATTTTCGAATGACAAAGCCTGCAGTGAACTACCACGGTTTATTGGGGTTGCTACAGAACTTTGAGAAGGATCACCAGCTCCATAAGGAGTCGGTGAATGTTGTGGGAGGGTCTTCTTTTGGTCGTCGACCCTTTAAGGAAGGTGTTGGTGCAAAAATCCGCTTGCGCCGGAGAAGCTGGAGTTGGAAAAGTCACGGTCGCCGCCGGGACCTACAAAGGAAGTCTAAACCGGAGGTGGGGTTGCTCCGGCAAGACCCTCCGACGCTCAAGTCAGTTCTCTGCCTCAACAAGAATGGAGTACTCGAACGGAGAATTTAGCAGAGTTTTTAGATAAAAAGACGAGAGCTTATGGAATAACGTATCTGGGGTTTCCCTTTTATAGACGGAGGGGGCAGCAGATTGACAGCGACGCCTGTAACCGTCTGGCAGACGGCTGCCCAGAGTCAGGCGGTATTTGCTGCGAAGAGTAGTGGAGTAGACCCGTGGCTATTGCTATGGCCTGCCACGTGGAGCCTGTTGCAGGTAGTGGAGCGGCGTCCGTTGCCGCTAATTGCCAGGGAGTAGTGGAGTCACGCAGCACCCGCCGCAGGGAGTGGAGCAGAATCATGGCCGTTGATACAGCCTGTCAGAGAGTAATGGGGTCGCGTAGGGTCCGCCGCAGGGAGTGGAGCAGAATCATGACTGTTAATACAGCCTGTCAGAGAGTAATGGGGTTGCTTAGGGTCCGCCGCAGGGAGTGGAGCAGAATCATGGCTGTTAATACAGCCTGAGAATGCAGATCCATCGGCTGGAGCTCGGCAGTGGTCGGAGCTGATGACGGAGTTCGGCTCCCGTGGGAGTCCGGATGAAGTCCTCTCGGGCGGAGCCCGGCTCCCGTAGGGATCCAGGCGGAGTCCCCTGCAACTAAAGTCAGGTGCAAAGTTCGGCTCTGATGAAGTCTGTCTGCAGTCGTTGGAGTCGAGGGCGAAGCCCGGCTCCCGTAGGAGCCCGGGCGGAGTCTTCCTGCAATTAAAGTCAAAGGCAGGGTCCGACTCCCGTAGGAGTCCGGACGGGGCTTACCAGCGATTGATGTTGAGGACGGAGCCCGGCTCCCGTAGGAGTCCGGGCGGAGTCTACTTGCGGTCGAAATTGTCGGCGAAGTTCGGCTCCCGTACGAGTCCGGACGAAGTCTGTCTGTAGTCGTTGGAGTCGAGGGCGAAGCCCGGCTCCCGTAGGAGCCCGGACGGAGTCTTCCTGCAATTAAAGTCAAAGGCAGGGTCTGGCTCCCGTAGGAGTCCGGACGGGGCTTACCAGCGGTTGATGTTGAGGACGGAGCCCGACTCCTGTAGGAGTCCGGGCGGAGTCTACTTGCGGTCGAAGTTGTCGGCGGAGTTCGGCTCCCGTAGGAGTCCAAACGAAGTCTGTCTGTAGTCGTTGGAGTCGAGGGCGAAGCCCGGCTCCCGTAGGAGTCCGGGCGGAGTCTTCCTGCAATTAAAGTCAAAGGCAGGGTCTGGCTCCAGTAGGAGTCCGGACGGGGCTTACCAGTGGTTGATGTTGAGGACGGAGCCCGGCTCCCGTAGGAGTCCGGGCGGAGTCTACTTGCGGTCGAAGTTGTCGGCGGAGTTCGGCTCCCGTAGGAGTCCGGACGAAGTCTGTCTGTAGTCGTTGGAGTCGAGGGTGAAGTCCGGCTCCCGTAGGAGCCCGGGCAGAGTTTTCCAGGAGCTGATTCTGCTGAGGGTTTCGACTGTGGGTATCTCATACCCAACACCAGTCTCCCTACTTTCGAGTTCGAATTTCGAATGAAGGAAGTACAGAGAGATGGGCACAGCCGAAACCGTCTCCTCGAATCCTGCGCACCGTCGCTTCCAGATATTTTGGCATTAAATGTGTGCATATCGGAACTCTTCTTCTGGTTAAGGTGACCTGAAGAGTCTTTTCGAAACTCCTGCCGAAATGCGATCCCAAGCGTCGTGCTACGGAAATCTGCGAACGGTCAATCCTTGATAGCGGTGAGGGAGACATGCGGAACACATGGCATGCATCAGTTGGCCCAGGTACGTCCGCTGCCATAACTGCGCTAAGATTCGCTGGCTATTTAAACCCCCTACTCTCCCTTCGGGGTTTCACTCTGTCTAGAAGACGGCACCCTTCTTTCATCTGAGAGCCTAGCTACTCAGCTACTTCCCCCGCACCGGTCCTTGCCGTCTTCAGCCCCCCAATTCTTCTCTAAGGGGTTCCCACGCCATGTCCTCTACCCCAGAGGCCATCCTTGAAGGGATGTCTAGGGCTTGGAGGAAGGCGAGGAGGAGAACAGCGGCCGGTGAGGATCCCCATCGTTTCAAAGGGGGCTCAAGGAAGAATTCCTTCAACAATAGGGGTTTAATAATGGGGGCCGCCGGTAAAGTTATTCTGCCCGAGAATTTTGGAGTAGCAAGACGGGGTGATACCGGTCAAGAGGGCAGAGCTGTCGTCACAAGCCGTGGCGGGATTCTTGATGCCGTCGGGGTCGAGGGACCAGAAGCGGTCGGCGTCGACGGTGGGGCAGTGGAATTTGTTGCGGGGACGGTGGAAGTAGCGCATGCCGACCTTGTCGGAGCATTTTGGGTGGCGGCTGTCACGGAGCATTCGGAGATGGAGCATATCTTTGGCATCACCGTTGCCTCCAAGGTGACTCCGGCTCTTCTTGAAACAGGTCTTCGTCACTGCTGCCGTTGCCCTTACCGCCCCCGGGAATCTATCCCACCATTTTCCCCTAGGGTTGGGACTTCGGAGATGGAGCGAAGCGAGACGGGACGAGAGCCGATAGGTTCGTTACACGCACTGGAGAACGCGGCTGAGAAGGACAGAGACGGGAAGAGGAGTTTGCAGCTTGGAGCGGCCTCCGGTATATCCTTTCCAAGCCGTGTTCGCGAGGCTTGCAATGATGTATATCTTTTCTTTTTTTTTTTCTTGACCCACCGGATCTTGTAACGTATATCTTATTAAATGAAAAGGAGATTTTGTTACCTTGTCTGCATCTTGCATCGAATAGTTGTCTGTCGAACTTCTTCATTTTCCTTTCCTCTTTCTTCCTCCTTTTCTTCTTTTCTTTTTCATGTCGTCCTAAGGTCATCGACGACCTCTTTTATTCGTGTAGGGTTGTTATTTGCCGAGCTCCTTTTCGACTTTTACACCGTTCGAAGATACCCGGTTGTCATTCCGTCAATGGCTGTAGGTTCGCTTGGGGCCATTCGGGCCCGGGGTCCCTCCTAAAGCTTGAATTCGGAGATCCGAGCCTCTGTCACCCTAAGGGAGTTGTCTTATTTTGCACCGAAAGCTTCTTTGAAAGCTGGGACTCCCATCGGGAGTCCCAATCCTTGCTGTGACATGGTTTTTATTCCTCGGATGCTGTTTGTTTTCCAATCGTCACTGTTGCAATCCATTGCCTTCCTTTTTCGCTTGGAGTTTTTCTCCGCTGAAGCCGAGGCGAAATTTGGCTCCCGTGGGAGTCCGAACGGAGAATCCCTCTCGAAGTTGGAGTTGTGGGCAGAGCCCGACTCCCGTAGGAGTCCGAGCGGAGCCTTCCTTGGCGTCGTGGACGGAGCCCGGCTCCCGTAGGAGTTAGGGCGAAGTCTTCCTGCAATCAAGGTTATAGGCGAAGTCCGACTCCCGTAGGAGTCCGGACAAGGCTTATCGGCAGTTGCTGTTGTCGGCGGAGTCCGGCTCCCATAAGAGTCCGGACGAGGCTTACCGACCGTCGAGGTTGGCGATGGAGTCCGGTTCCCGTAGGAGCCCGAGCGGAGTTGTCCTGTAGTCGATGTCGGTGATGGAGCCCGGCTCCCGTAGGAGTCCGGGCGGAGCTGTCATGTAGTCGAAGTTGGTGACGGAGCCCAGCTCCCGTAGGAGTCCGGGCTAGGCTTACCACCGGTCGAAGTTGCTTAAGCTAGGGCAAGGTTTTCCTCTTGGGGGGCGCATATGGGCGTTGCAGGGCCTCTCCCCCCATCCGGTCTAAAAGAATCGGGCCTTTGACTTTGTTCATGTCAGGACGAGGTCCTCCTCCTGTTCTTGACATGGCTGTGGGGGCGCATATGGGCGTTGCAAGGCCTCACCCCCCATCCGATCTAAATGGAATCGGGCCTTCGACTTTGCTCAAGTTAGGGCGAGGTTCTCCTCCTGTCCCTAACAGGGCTGGGGAGGCACATATGGGCGTTGTAAGGCCTCTCCCCCCATCCGATCTAAATGAAATCGGGCCTTCGACTTTGCTCAAGTTAGGGCGAGGTTCTCCTCCTGTCCCTAACAGGGCTGTGGGGGCACATATGGGCATTGTAAGGCCTCTCCCCCCATCCGATCTAAATGGAACCGGACCTTCGACTTTGCTCAAGTTAGGGCGAGGTTCTCCTTCTGTCCCTAACAGGGCTGTGGGGGCACATATGGACGTTGTAAGGCCTCTCCCCCCATTCGATCTAAATGGAACCGGGCCTTCGACTTTGCTCAAGTTAGGGCGAGGTTCTCCTCCTGTCCCTAACAGGGCTGTGGGGGCACATATGGGCGTTGTAAGGTCTCTCCCCCCCATCCGATCTAAATAGAATCGTGCCTTCGACTTTGCTCAAGTTAGGGCGAGATTCTCCTCCTGTCCCTAACAGGGCTGTGGGGGCACATATGGGCGTTGTAAGGCCTCTCCCTCCATCCGATCTAAATGGAACCGGGCCTTCGACTTTATGAGGTTGCCCTTTTGCTTTTGATACAGTTTGTTTGAATTGTCCAAAGACATATGGGTATGCAATTTTTGATTAAAACGAAGTTACTGGTAGTACATCCGTAAGTTTTCTGAGCTCCATGGTCGCGGGAGGTCAGCTCCTCCGAGCTCCTTAAGATAATAACTTCCGGACCGGACTGCTTCTTTGATCTCATAAGGTCCCTCCCAGTTTGGGACGAGTTTCCCCCGATCCTGGGGTTGCGAGACAGCAGCTCGTCGAAGCACTAGATCTCCTGCTTTGAAGGCTTTGTTCTTGACCCGGGCGTTGTAATATCGAGCAACTTTCTGTCTGTAGACTGCCATTCGAACCTGAGCGATCTCCCGTCTTTCTTCCAGTAGGTCGAGGTTGACTCTAAGACTTTGTAAATTTTGGTGTTCGTCGAATGCCACGACTCATGCCGACGGAAGTTTAAGCTCGATTGGGATGACAGCTTCCGTTCTGAAGGCTAAAGCAAAGGGGGTCTCCCCCGTAGGTAACCTTTGGGTAGTTCGATACGCCCATAGCACATGATAAAGCTTGTCCGCCCAAGTTTCTTTTGCTTTTTCAAGCCTTGTCTTAATCCCCTGCAAAAGGGTTCTGTTAGTCACCTCAGCTTCGCCGTTCGCCTGAGGATGGGCTACTGATGTGAAGTTGTGGGAGATGTTTAGATCTTCACAGAATTCGACGAATCTTGCTCCCGCGAATTGCCATCCATTATCAGTGATTAGGGTTCTAGGCAGACCGAACCTGCATACAATTGACTTTCAGACGAAATCTTGTACTTTCGCTTCTGTGATTTTTGCTAGTGGTTCGGCTTCAACCCATTTGGTGAAGTAGTCGATCGCTACAAGGAGAAACTTTCTTTGTCCAGACGCCATGGGAAAGGGGCCAAGGATGTCCATCCCCCATTGTGCAAAAGGTCATGGGGCACTCAAGGGTGTGAGCTCGGTGGCGGGCTGTCTCTGGACATTGGCGTATCTCTGGCATCGATCACACTTTTTAACATATTCAATCGAATCATGATGCATCGTTGGCCAGTAATATCCTTGGCGGAGTAGCTTGTGGGATAAAGATCTAGCTCCCAAATGGTTTCTGCAAACTCCCTCGTGTACTTCCCATAAGGCGTAGTCAGCTTCCGAGGACCGGAGGCATCTTAAGAGGGGCAAGGAGTATGATCTTTTGTACAATTTGCCCTCATGAAGGATGTACCGGGAGGCTTGATTTCGGAGCTTCCGAGCCTCCTTCGCATCCTGGGGGAGAACTCCATCTCTAAGATAGGTTATCAGCGGGTCGATCCAGCTGGGCTCGTGGTCGATTTCCATTACGGACCGCGATTCTTCTGTACTCGGATATTTTAGAACTTCAAAGAGGACGTCTTTGGGCAATTCGGCCGGAGCCGATGTCGCCAGCTTGGAGAGAAGATCGGCTCTGGTATTCTCCAGCCTTGGAATCTGCCTGATGTCGAAACTGCTAAAGGCGGGGGTAAGCTCCTTTACTTTCTCAAGATATTTGGCCATACTGTCCTCCCGCGCTTCATAACTCCCGCTGACTTGTCCCACCACTAGTTGGAAGTCGCTGTGTACCTGGAGTTGACCTATTCCCAGCTCTTTGGCGATCCTTAATCCTGCGATCAGGGCTTCATATTCCGCTCCATTGTTTGTTGCGGGAAACTCAAAATGCAGAGCATACTCCGCGATGACTCCCTCCGGGCTGACCAAGATCAGGCCTGCACCCGCGCCTGCCATGTTGGAAGATCCGTCCACATAGAGGGTCCAAAAGCAATCGGAGGGATTGGCTCCTTCGTTGGGGGAGTTCGGTTGAGACTTCAGGTCGTCAACTTTGCTTTGCTCAGGTTCGGCCTCCTCTGGGATGGTGCACTCTACTATGAAATCTGCCAATATTTGGGCCTTTACTGCTGGTCTAGGTCTGTAGTCGATGTCGAATTTCGTAAGCTCGATCGCCCATTTTGCCATTTTTCCGGAGGCGTCAGCCCGGTGCAAAACCGCCTTGATCAGTTGATCGGTGAGTAACGTCACGGTGTGCCCTTGAAAGTAGGGTTGGAGCCTCCGAGCTGCAACCAACAAGGCGTAGGTCAGTTTTTTTAATTTGGTGTACCTGGTCTCGGCGTCCCTCAGTGCACGGCTAATGTAGTAGACTGGTCGCTGGACTTTCATTTCTTCTTTGACAAGGACGGCCGCAAGGGCCATGGGAGAGACCGCCAGGTATAAAAATAGTTCCTCCCCAGGTTCAGGCTTTGCCAGCAGCGGGGGTGAGCTAAGGTAGTTTTTTAATTCTTCGAACGCCTGTTGGCATTCAGAGGTCCAACAGAAGTTCTTCGGCTGCTTGAGGGTTTGAAAGAAGGGCAAACATCATTTGGCCGACCTCGCGACGAAGCGATTAAGAGCCGCTATCCTCCCTGTGAGGCGCTGAACCTCCTTGATCGACTTTGGGGCGGTCATATCTTGGATTGCGCGAATTTTCTCTGGATTGGCCTCAATCCCGCGCCCTGATACCATGAAGCCCAGGAACTTTCCTGAGGTTACCCCAAAAGCGTATTTAGTTGGGTTCAGCTTCATCCTATACTTTCGAAGAGCGCCAAAGGTTTTCTCGAGGTCGGTGACATGATTTCTGGAAGACTTGCTTTTTACAAGCATATCGTCCACGTAGACCTCCATGTTTCGACCGATCTGCTCTTTGAAGATTTTGTTCACCAACCGTTGGTAGGTTGCGCCCGCATTCTTGAGGCCGAATGGCATGACCCTGTAGCAGTAAAGGCCACGATTAGTGATGAAAGCTATCTTTTCTTCATCTTCCGATGCCATTCTAATTTGATTATAGCCGGAGAACGCGTCCATAAAAGTGAGGAGCTCATGGCCTGAGGTAGCGTCCACCAGTTGGTCGATTCTGGGAAGGGGGTAGCTGTCCTTTGGACAAGCCTTATTCAGCTTTTTGAAGTCTATACACATCCTCTACTTGCCGTTTGCTTTCTTGACCAAAACAACATTGGAAATCCAATCAGGATAATTGACTTCCTTAATGAATCCGGCCTTGAGAAGCTTATCCACTTCCTCGGCTATCGCCTTCTGCCTCTTCGGGGCATGACTCCGGATTTTTTCTTTTATCGATCGATGCTTCGGATCGACTGCCAGATGATGCTCCATGACTTCCGTGTCAATCCCCGGCATGTCCGTCGGAACCCAAGCGAAAACGTCCGCATTCCTTCGGAGGAAATCAATAAGACGCGTCCGCACTTCCTCCCCCAGGTTGGAGCCAATCAACACCACATGCTCCGCGTTCCCATCATTCAGGGGAACTGGTACCAGATCTTCGATTGGGCCGCCCCTTTCTTCGGTGAGGTCGTCGTGAGCATCCAATCCATCGACGGGATAGGGGTCAGCCCGATCGCTTCTTTGCAAGGCGATGTTGTAGCAAAGTCTGGCCAGGGCTTGGTCTCTCCAGACCTCTCTGATCCCCTGATTGGTGGGAAACTTCAATTTCAAATGGTAGGTTGAAACGACAGCTCTGAGAGCATTGAGGCCGGGTCGGCCAAGGATTGCATTGTAGGCGGATGGCGCCTTTACCATCAAGAAATTCACCAGAGCCCTGGACTGCTTTGGATACTGACCCGCGGCCACAGTCAAAGCTATCATTCCCTCCATCGGAATGGCATCACCGGTAAATCCTATCAAGGGGGAGCAAATCGATCTCAGATGACCGCCAAGAGCGGACATTCTTGAAAAGGCGTCGTAGAACAAGATGTCGGCCGAACTTTCGTTGTCAACGAGAATGCGACGGACGTCGTAATTTACTATATTCAAGAAAACTACGACCGCGTCGTTATGAGGGAATTGGACTCCCTGGGTGTCTTCTTCGGTAAAGGTTATGGGTTCTTCAACTTTTTGCCGCTTGGGGGATACAACTGGTATGTTGGTTGCCTCCCGCCGGAATTCCCCCGAGATGGCATTGACGGAATCCGGCAGAGGCCGGTCATCCGGCCACTCCTCATCGGCGACCATAGCCGGAGGTAGTTGTGCAAAGGCCTCGCGAGAAGGCATCAGATGAGGGAAGGAGGAGTGGGTGCCGGAAAAGATGGCCAGAAGTGGATCCGTTGAGCGCTCCTTTAAGAACAAGGGTATTGCGAAGACACACCCCTTCCTCTAGCGCCAATCCTGTTGGTGCAAAAATTCGCTTGCGCCGGAGAAGCTGGAGTTGGAGAAGTCGCGGTCGCCGCCGGGACCTGCAAAGGAAGTCTAAATCGGAGGTGGGGTTGCTCCGGCAAGATCCTCCGACACTCAAGTCAGTTCTCTGCCTCAACAAGAATGGAGCGCTCGAACGGAGAATTTAGCAGAGTTTTTAGATAAAAAGACGAGAGCTTATGGAATAACGTATCTGGGGTTTTTCTTTTATAGACGGAGGGGGCAGCAGATTGACAGCGACGCCTGTAACCGTCTGGCAGACGGCTGCCCAGAGTCAGGTGGAATTTGCTGCGAAGAGTAGTGGAGTAGACCCGTGGCTATTACTATGGCCTGCCACGTGGAGCCTGTTGCAGGTAGTGGAGCGGCGTCCGTTGCCGCTAATTGCCAGGGAGTAGTAGAGTCACGCAGCATCCGCCGCAGGGAGTGGAGCAGAATCATGGCCGTTGATACAGCCTGTCAGAGAGTAATGGGGTCGCGTAGGATCCACCGCAGGGAGTGGAGCAGAATCATGACTGTTAATACAGCCTGTCAGAGAGTAATGGGGTTGCTTAGGGTCCGCCGCAGGGAGTGGAGCAGAATCATGGCTGTTAATACAGCCTGGGAATGCAGATCCATCGGCTGGAGCTCGGTAGTGGTCGGAGCTGATGACGGAGTTCGGCTCCCGTGGGAGTCCGGACGGAGTCCTCTCGGGCGAAGCCCGGCTCCCGTAGGGATTCGGGCGGAGTCCCCTGCAACTAAAGTCAGGTGCAAAGTTCAGCTCCGACGAAGTCTGTCTGCAGTCGTTGGAGTCGAGGGCGAAGCCCGGCTCCCGTAGGAGCCCGGGCGAAGTCTTCCTGCAATTAAAGTCAAAGACAGGGTCCGGCTCCCGTAGGAGTCTGGACGGGGCTTACCAGCGGTTGATGTTGAGGACGGAGCCCGGCTCCCGTAGGAGTCCGGACGGAGTCTACTTGCGGTCGAAGTTGTCGGCGGAGTTCGGCTCCCGTACGAGTCCGGATGAAGTCTGTCTGTAGTCGTTGGAGTCGAGGGCGAAGCCCGGCTCCCGTAGGAGCCCGGGCGGAGTCTTCCTGTAATTAAAGTCAAAGGCAGGGTCCGGCTCCCGTAGGAGTCCGGACGGGGCTTACCAACGGTTGATGTTGAGGATGGAGCCCGGCTCCCGTAGGAGTCCGGGCGGAGTCTACTTGCGGTCGAAGTTGTCAACAGAGTTCGGCTCCCGTAGGAGTCCGGACGAAGTTTGTCTGTAGTCGTTGGAGTCGAGGGCGAAGCCCGGCTCCCGTAGGAGCCCGGGCGGAGTCTTCCTGCAATTAAAGTCAAAGGCAGGGTTCGGCTCCCGTAGGAGTCCGGACGGGGCTTACCAGCGGTTGATGTTGAGGATGGAGCCCGGCTCCCGTAGGAGTCCGGGCGGAGTCTACTTGCGGTCGAAGTTGTCAGCGGAGTTCGGCTCCCGTAGGAGTCCGGACGAAGTCTGTCTGTAGTCGTTGGAGTCGAGGGCGAAGTCCGGCTCCCGTAGGAGCCTGGGCAGAGTTTTCCTGGAGCTGATTCTGCTGAGGGCTTCGGCTGTGGGTATCTCATACCCAACAGAAGGAAAGAAGAAGAACAAGAAGAAGAAGAATAAGAAGGTGCAGCTGCATGCTGGGACGTCTGCACAGGGTCAGACCAAGAAGCGCAAGTCCGACCAGAGCCAGGCGAAGTGCTTCTTTTGCAAGAAGCAGGGGCACTGGAAGAGGAATTATCCTCTATACATTGCCTCACTGGACCCGAACAGGCCGAAGAAGAAGCAAGGTACTTATATGATAACACCATGCAACTTTTCTATTTGTAATACTACTGCTTGGGTATTGGATACCGAAAGCCCTTATCATATTTGCAATTCGATGCAAGGTCTACAGGTCAGTAGGAGATTTGATGAAGGCGAGAGATTCCTGAATGTTGGAGATGGAAGCAAAGTTCCAATTCTAGCATTAGGAATCATGAATCTTGTAATCAATTCTCGAAATATAATTCTGAGTGAATGTCACTATTGTCCAAGCTTTTTATTAAATATTATTTCAGTAGGCCTTTTGACCATGAACGGTTATCAATTTTTAATAAAAGAAAACGTTTGCAATATCATTTTGAATGGTGTTACAATGTTTGTTGGACAACTTAATAATAAAATTTACTTTCTATCACAACCTGTTAATGTGGTTCCAACTTCTGGTAAACGCCCTAGAATAGATAATATGTCAAAAGTCTACCTTTGGCACTGTAGGCTAGGTCATATCAATAAGAACAGGATAAACAGGTTGGCTCAAGAAGAAATTCTTGAAGTAGGTGATTGTGAATCACTTCCAACCTGTGAGTCCTATCTTCTTGGTAAAATGACCAAATCATCTTTTACTGAAAAAGGTGAGCGAGCCAGCAAACTCTTGGCTCTGGTACATTCTGATGTATGTGGACCTATGAGCTCAAGTGCAAGAGGTGGATATTTCTACTTCATAACCTTCACAGACGACCTATCGAGGTATGGATATGTCTATTTAATGAAGCATAAGTCGGAGTTGTTTGAAATGTTCAAACTATTTTGAAATGAGGTAAAAAAACAAACTGGAAAGTGTATTAAAACTCTTCGATCTGATCGAGGAGGTGAATATCTTTCCAATGATTTTCTGACATATCTTGGGGAGAATGGGATTCTCTCTCAGTGGACTCCTCCTGGAACACCACAACATAATGGTGCATCTGAAAGAGGAATTGGATCTTGTTGGACATGGTTCGATCCATGATGGGGTTTGTTGATCTGCCGATCTTCCTCTAGAGATATGCGCTCGAATCGGCTTGTTACCTTCTAAATAGAGTTTCGAGTAAGTCTGTAACCAAAACGTCATATGAGATATGGATAGGACGTAAGCCAGTACTCTCGCACCTTAGGGTTTGGGGGTGTCCTGCTTATGTTAAACGTTTAATTACGGACAAGCTTGGACCTAGGTCTGACAAGTGTAATTTTATAGGGTACCCAAAAGAGATCAAAGGGTGTTACTTCTACTTAGCTGATGAGCAAAAAGTGTTTGTCAGTCTTAAGGTAATCTTTTTGGAAAAGAAGTTCCTTGGTGAAGGGACTGTTACCTCTAAGGTCGAACTTGACGAAGTTCGACAGGTGAAAAAACTGACACAAGTTGCTGAACCTGGACTGGATTTGATTAGATCAGATTCGGAGCCCATTATTCAAGCACCCTTAAGGCGATCTGGTAGAGTACCACATCAACCGGACAGATACTATGGTTTCTTAGTCCGGGGTGGCGATCCTATCGAACTTGATGAAAATGATGAGGATCCGATCACCTATATGGATGCAATGCAAAGATCTGACTCTAAGAAATGGCTAGAAGCCATGAAATCTGAAATGAAGTCCATGAAGGTCAACGATGTGTGGACATTGGTTGACCCACCCTTAGGAGTAAAACCCATAGGGTGTAAGTGGATCTTCAAGAGGAAGAGAGGCGTAGACGGAAAGGTAGAAACCTATAAAGTCCGTCTGGTTGCCAAGGGATATCGTCAACATTATGGTATAGACTATTATGAGATGTTTTCTCCTGTGGCAATGCTCAAATCCATTCAGATTATACTTACGATAGCTGTCTATCTAGACTATGAAATCTGGCAGATGGATGTGAAGACAGTTTTCCTAAATGGAGAGCTGGATGAAGAGGTGTATATGATACAACCTGAAGGATTCATATCCACAGATGAGTCTAAGGTGTGCAGGCTACAGAGGTCCATTTATGGACTTAAGCAGGTATCACAGAGTTGGAACATACATTTTGATAAGATGATCAAGACGTATGACTTCGTTAAGAATGAAAAAGAGCCATGCATTTATAAGTGGGCTAATGGTCCAGTAGTAGTATTTCTTGTATTGTATGTGGATGATATTCTCTTAATCGAGAATGATGTCCTTGCATTACAGGGAATAAAGATTTGGCTGTCGTCACAGTTCTCCATGAAGGATCTGGGAGAAGCTTCCTACATCCTAGGGATGAGGATCTATAGGGATAGATCTAAAAGGTTGCTTGATTTATCTCAGTCCACGTATATTGATACTATGCTGAAGAGGTTCAGCATGGAGAATTTCAAGAAAGGCTATCTTCCGATAGGCCATGGAATTTCTCTCTCGAAGAGGGATTGTCCGACAACACCTCAAGAGAGAGAGCGTATGGGTAGGATTCCATATGCTTCGGTAGTGGGATCTATCATGTACGCCATGACATATACACGATCAGATGTGGCATACTCACTAGGGGTAGTGAGTAGATACCAATCTGATCCAGGGGAGAATCACTGGAAGGTTGTTAAAACCATCCTGAAGTATTTAAGAAATACTAAGGACCAGTGGCTTGTTTATGGTGAATCAGACTTGAGACTTATAGGGTTTACAGACTCTTGTTTTCAGTCTGATCACGATGACAGCAAAAGTGTATCGAAATTTATTTTTACCCTTAATGGTGGGGCTATCTATTGGAAAAGTTTAAAGCAGTACACAGTGGCTGATTCAGTTTGCGAGGTGGAGTATGTCGCTGCATCAGATGCTGCCAACGAATCGATGTGCCTGAGAAAATTCATCACCGAGCTCAGAGTAGCACCCTCCCTTGTTGGTCCAGTTCTGCTCTACTGTGACAGCTCTGGAGCTATTGCTCAGGCGAAGGAACCAAAGGCACACCAGCGGACGAAGCATATTCTGCGCCGCTACCATCTCATCCGAAAAATTATGGATCGAGGTGACGTCGATCTTCAGAAGATCGACGGGAAGGAGAACCTGGCTGACCCATTCACTAAAGCCATTGCGGTGAAGAAGTTCGACAACTACAAGTCGAAGATGGGTATTAGATACTGCACCGATTGACTTTAGGCTAAGTGGGAGATTGTTGGGAATAGTGTTCCAAAGTCAATCGTCAGTCTGTTGACGGTTGTGCTCATTTTTATATTTGTAAATGAATTATGAATTAATAAAAATTATTTTGATATTTTTCATCACAAAATATTTCATCTTCTAATGAACTCCTATGTTGTGGTGAAGTCCTTAGGACTATTTAGACTCGACAAAGGAGGATTTGTCATTTAGTCCTTAAATCTGTTCGTGACCAAATGATACGTTGTTACCATGGATGACAACGTTTATCAAGCATAGGTCGTTGTGTGCCATATAGGTTGGTTGTCCTCTTAACCAATGAGTGTGGAGACACTGGTATGGCATACAGGTGAGATGTAAGGGTACATCTACACTGAACGTGATCGACTCCGGAGCTATTTCTGCTGTCAAGATTTGCTCCGATGGAATATGGGTATAAATATCCCTCCGATCTGAGACCGCCATGGTGACTTGCAAGCAACTCACTGCACTTAGGCACTGGACTACCTGAATTTTTAATTCAGTGACGGAAGGCTGCTGGGTGTAGTCAAGTACTTGACTTGTCGGTGTGTATGTGTCAAGATGGGATTGACCACTCCAGTTTAGGAGCTGTGTACAGTCGTGTTTCAATTTAGTAAAATCTTGACCAGGGTAGTCCTTGTGAGGAGTCACAGGACTGTTTGAGTTGAGCACAATTCGGATGATCTGATCAGGGTTGACAGTTTAACCCTGAGTCGTCCTAAACACAGGAGTCAAAAGGATGAATTATATAGTAACCATATTCATGTAGGTTCTGAGTGTAGCGATTGCGACTCTTCGACCTATCCGAACGTCGGGTACCATTGCTAGATGGTCACTTCGATTAGTACAGGAATTGGTTCTTGTGCTACCAGCTTAGGTTCGAACTTGTGGGGTCACACACATTAGAGGTTGCTATCTGATCTGATGGCTGATGTAGAATCCTACATGTTTGAGACTCAGTGATCGAGAATCAGGATTCTCTGATCACAAGTTCCACACATTATAGGTATCGGGGTCAAGTGTCCCACTGGTTGGGATTTTTCGATCAGGATTACATATCAATGAATTCTGATGCCTGATTGTCCATCGAATTTGGACTCAGTATTTATGAGAGGTTTAATTAGTGATTTGATCGCTAATTAACTCAATTTGATTGAGTAATTATTTTTGGATCAAATCCAATTGAATTGGATTCAGTTGGGTTTGACCCGATTAGGTTAAGAGTCGACCTAATCGTCGAGATGGTTTGGTTCCTGATTTGATCAGAGGTTGGGCTTAGTCAATTCCTGATTTGATTAAGATTTTATTGAGCCTAATTAAGCCTAATTTAGTTGGGTTTAAATTAGTCTAATTGGACCTAACTTATTTGGTTCAATTAGGTTGGTTTAAATAATTAAACCATCTTGACCCAATCTCCATGCGCCACCTCACTTCCATTGCATCCATTTGAATTCATGAGAAGAAACTTCTCATGAATTTTTTTCTCACGCCAAGCCCTCTCCATGCCCCACTTTAATGTGCCAAATGAATGGATAAGGATGATTGGTTGGCCATTCAAATTCAAAATAAAGTTTGAATTTAAATGGGCAATCAATCTTTGTACCTTATCCCTTTTTTTATGCCCCATTTATTACATGAGAAAAGATTTCTCATAAAATCACTCCATGCACAATTTAAGCCATACCTCACGCTTTTAGTGGATAAGGGATGAGTTGGTGTCCATTTGAATTCAAAATTTGATTTGAATTCAAATGTGTAATTACTCATCTTTATCCTTTCTTTTGGATAAGACGTTTGACGTTGTTATAAAAGGAGGAGAAGAATGGGGCGTGCAAGAAGAAGATTTTTGGAGAAAAATTTTGGAGCGTGAGAAAGTCTTGTGCGTGAGAAGAAAGTCCATATCCTTCCAAGAGAAAAAGAAAGAAAAGTGGGTGCAAGATTTTCGATGAGTTCCCTAGAGTTTTAGCCTAGGGTTCGAAAAGTGAGAAAGTGAGCTACGAATATCGTGAGCCCATAAAATTTCAGAAAGATCTTCAACATCCTCTCAAGCATGTCTGTTGATGATCCGGAGTGTCCGAAGAATCGACAGACATCGATCGAAGGAGTTCGATCAGCATCAGCCGTCAAAAGAGCTCTACAACGAGCTAGCACTCGTGAGGAGTCGATCAGATCGAGAGCTTCATGTGGACGATCCGCAGAGGCCAGACACGCTGTGTGGCTGTGTCGCGATGATCAGATTCTTCCGACGGTGATCAGATTGCGGCGATCTACTACCCGCACAAAGGTATTGTGTTCTGAACACATTACAATAAATTGTTTATTGTTCAAATTCGAATTTTAAATTTAAATGCATGCATGCTATATATATCATATTTAGATCCTAGTGTAGGATAAATTCATATTAATTAATTAGATTAATTAATATTTTTTCACTGTAAAATTATAATTTTGAAAAAATTTAAAAATTATCATTTTACCCCTGTACTGAATTTTCCCCACACATGTACCATTATATAGCAGTAGATTACCTTAGGCATCATTTATTGAAATAATAATATAAATAATAATATTTTGAATTAAGGGATTATTGATATTTTATAGGGGACAGTAGTGATCGCATGACTTTGCAACATTTTTATCAATTTCATCCTAAGATAATTGTTGGAGCATTAAGTTTTAAATCACTAAATCTCGATCAAGAGATACATGCTATAGAAATTAAAGTATGAGATTATCAGAATAAAAAGCCTTAAATCTAGGATATATGATAACTTTGTCATATAGCTTAATAGTTTTTAAACTTTAAAGTTCCTTTATACATCCAAACTTAATTATATGAGTTGTACACAAAATTCCAACAAGTAAATTCCAAGTATTAATTACAAAAAAAAAAATGTCGATAAATCATCAATGGTAATAGCTATCATGTTGCTATTGTGATATTTCTACATTTTAACCTATGTATATAATGAGCATTAAATGTGTGACCATTATATGCTAAAATAAAAAAAAACTATAATTGAAGAAAGTGTAAAAAACAACTAGAAAATCTCATGATTTATAATAATAGATCTGTGTTTTCTTACTCATTATTATTTCTTTGAAGTGCCCCCTCTCTAATCCTAATCCATCATCTACCTCTACTAAATGCTGATAGAAAGGATAGAAATAAAAATAAAAATCAGAGAAAGGAAGGATGAGATGGTGTAATAAAAGGACCATCAAATAACTGCTTTATAGTTTTTATTTATTATCTATATTAATTATAAGTTATTTTTTGGTTCTTTGTATCATTATGAAGTTTAGATTGATATAAACTATTTTACAAATATATTTGCAAATGCATCTCAAAAAATTTTAAATTATATAAAATTATATATTATTTTAAAAATTTGTGATGACAAGTTGATAGCCTCTTTGAAGTTGTTTATATGAAAAGTAATAGGATCATGAATTAGTGGGTGTGAAGGGATGCATTACTTATTGGTTATATTTTATTTTTATTTTTTTATATTTTTAATTATATACTTCATATAATAGGAGTGCATTTAATCATTAGATTACAAAATTTTATGTATAGAATGAAATAAATTTTTAGGTACTTTATTGATTATATTTATCTAAAATATAATGATTTCATCATATTTTATTACTATAAAATATTTGAATATATAAAGTTATGTATTAGATTAGACCATCGAAACAAAAATACATTCATTGTTTTTTCAAACATATCTATCTCATTAAGATGCATATTAATATTTTCTTAAAAAATATTTGATAAATAGTATGAAAAAATAAAAACAAAAGATCTTTAATAAGTAATGCATTGCTTTGCATGTACGGTAAATTCATAAAAATATTATTTTTATACAAAAAAATTATCATAAATTATTTATCAAATTTTTGTATAATTTAAAATTTATTGGAATCTATTTGCAAACTTGTATGTAAAATGGTTTGCATAAATAAAAATGATAATTTTAGTCAAACCATCAGATGATCCAATCCAATCTGATTAAAATTTGAGGTGAGTATGGATTATAGAGATAATGAACGAAGTGGATTTGGATCAAAAATAGATAATAATATATCCATTCTAAATTCGATCTGATATAATCTTAGTTTAATTTTATCTTTCAAAATTATAATTATTTTATAATATTTATATGACAAGTTCTTTATTCAATCGGATTAGACTCGATCTGATTCGATTCACATCTTTATTTAATCCGATCTGGCTCGACCTAAAATAGATATGAGATGGATGCTATTATGAATTTTTTAATTATAGGATGAATACGCATATTGGCCATCCCTGTGCATAAATCTAATGTATGTCCCGTGTCATGAATTAAAAAAAAAAATCTATAAGTAATATAAAAATATCTCGTTAAATCTCTATATCCATTATTTACTTTATCAAGATATTTCTCTATATGTCTTTCTTTCGAGTCTCTTTTTTCTCTTCGAAACCCTATGCATCATCCCTTCTATCTATGAGGTCTTTCTTGAGTTCCTTTCTTCTTTTTCAATTTTTTTTTATTTTTAAGATTTTTATATCTAAAAGTTCATAAAGATTGTATATTATTTTACCTAAAGGTGTATATTGAAACATTGGATGAATATTTTATTAGATGTGTATCAACTGACGTATACTGATGGATACCAAATTCGATAAACTATGTATTAATTTATCTGTAAGTATGCATTAAGTTATTATAGGATATGTATCAAAAAAGCTTATAGCATGTATCAGTCAGCTGTCTAGTTTGTATCATTTACTCATGTACTGTGTACTAATAATTGCTATATTCTAAAAATTATATATTACTTTATCTAGAGAAATATATTGAAATATTGGATAAATATTTTGCTAGATGTGTATCAACTAATTATATACTGTGTACTGATGAATATTAAATTTAATAAATTATATATCAATTTAGCTATACATATGTATTAGATCGTCATTGAGTATGTATTTTAAAAAATTTACGATAGATATTATCTAACTATATATTTAATATATATCATATGATCACGTAGTATATTTCGATAAAAAAATATATATTAAAAATAAAAAATATTTTAATTATGAGATTAATAATTTTATTAATAATTTATTTTGATTTTTGATTTTTGATTTTATTTTTTGTGATCGGTGCCAATTGAAACACGGCAAACTCTGAAGTCCGCACTATATGATATTTTATAGTGTCCACCCCATATGATTTTTGTTCCAATGCATAGATCTACCGCATGTCTCATGTCATGAATAAAAAAATAAAAAAACCCTGTAATTAATACAAAAATATCTCACGTAATAAATAAAAACCATGGCAACCTTTCCACTGCCTCTCGCCATCCCTCCCTCTCTATCGTTTTCGTTCCTCCCTTGCTCTCCCAGCTGAACAGATATCGGCGCGGAGTTGAGGAAGAAATAAGAGGAGACGATGGTCGAGACGAGGCGGAGCTCGGCGTCCGCGAAGCGCGCCTTTTCTTTCCCCTCCCCCTCGTCTCCCTCCACCAAACGCTCCAAGGTGCGATCTTTCCCCTAATTTCTCCCAGTTTTTTTTTTTAATTTTTTATTTGGGGTTTTCTGCCTCGGCTTCCGTCTAATTGGAAGGTTTTGCCGGATTTCTGCCGGGATCCGTGGGATTCGTCCAGGTGGAGGCAACCTCGAAGGCGCACGAGACGGACCCGAGGGAGGAGGCGCCGCCGGGCGCCGAGGACCGCCAGGTCGCGCCTGATCTGCCCGCTGCCGCTGATCCGCCGACGGAGGCCGGCCATGCTTCGCCGGAACAGGAGAAGAGGCCCGAGGATGGGGCGGGGCAGAGTTCCGAGCTTCAATTGCCGACCCAAGGTTCTGCAGTTCTTTACCGTGGAGGGTGGCCGTTTTCCCCCTAATTTTTTGTGCTTTGTTTACAAAGTTCGCCTTTTTACCTTTTTTTAGAGCAAACAGCAAAAGCTGAAGGAGAACAATTGGGGCTGGTGCCGTCGGAACTCCCGAAGAAACGGGTCTTGAAGGTGCAGCCGAAGGCATGGGCGAAACTTCTTTCGCAGTGTTCACAGGTTGGGTTATTATTGTCCTATTTTTTTCTTTCCATGTTCTTAAAGTGTTTTCAATGATGAGATTTTCTGTTAGCCGTTTGAAAGATTTATTCATCTTTTTATTTGCATCGACGGTTCTAGGGAGCATACAAGTTCCTGATTTTCTTTTTATTTTTATTGTTAAAAGAAGAATTCACGATATGCGATGTGGTTTTTGGCTCCCAGGGTGCTTTTTGTTACTAGAAAGAATAAATAAGATTTAAACCATACTAATTGAAAATGCAAGCCTTCGATATACTTTGTGATTGGTGGAAACCTGTTTTGCCTTCAAGTGACTGACTTTACAGCATATAGCGTTACTTTTTGACCGACTCACTTTTTTTGTTTTAGGCTTATGAAAAACTAGCTTATAACCCCATGCCATCCACGGGATGTGATTTTTTTGAAAAAATATTTTTATTTTATTAATTTATTAATATCTATTCTATAACATTTTAAAAATAATTAAAATAATAAAAAATATTTTATGCATAGTGTGGATTATAAACTATTTATAAGTATTTTATTTTATTTTTCTAAATTTGGGGTTTCCTACGGGCCTTTTGCCACCTAGCTCCTCTTAAAACCTTCGTCCTCTTCCCGTATTAACATTCGTTCATCTCTGCTTTACTCTTCGCCTCTGGAGCTCACTCTCTCTTCTCTCTTTCCATTTCCATGACGAAGCTTAAGAGGCTCTCGCAAAGCTGAGACCTCATTTGAGATGTCCGAGACTGAGGTTCTTACCTAGGCTATTCGTTCGTTTTGCTCTTCGTCTCCGAAACTCGCTCTCTCTTCTCCCGTTCCATTGCCATGGCGGAGCTCAAGATGCTCTCAGAGAGTTGGGACCTCATCCGGATTGAGCATATCGATGCCCGCTTGCACATCTGCAGCCTCGGCCTCGACTCCGCTCTAGAGGCATGCATTATCTCTGAGGGCATGGTCTGCAAGAGTCCGCTCGTAAGGCAGTTGGTCTCATTCTCTAGCTCATTCGTGAGGGTAAGATCACCAGCCACACCATCCTCCTCCCTGGCCTCATCCTCATCTAGGCTTTCCACCACGCCATCAGTGTCCACTCCAATGAAGAAAAATTCTTCTGATGAACCCAATGAATCCAAATTATCGTTGTTGACCCAAAACAATAGACTAATAGACCAATTATTAGAGTCCGATTCTAGCACCCCGACCCCAAAATGCCAAAACACACCCACACATGCACGTGTGCCAAAAAAAAAGGAAAAAGAAAAGAAAGAAAGAGAAACCACCAACAACTACAACAACTAGGGCACCACAAAATAGCAAGGGGCACATAGGATCTAGTGATGGAATATGCCCACCCACTATTACAACCATTCTTTTTTGTCTTATAGTGACCCCTTTCACCATATTAATTAAACTACTGTAGGAGTTAATCATGTACGGGAAGAGAACATGGTTCTCAGAAAAAGAAAACCCAAGGGGGTTAGATTACATTATCCTTTTTTTACAGGGGGAAGGCAATAATAAGAGCAGTACCCAAATCACCAAAACACTTCATCACACCAATCTATGACCAAGATAGAAGCATCAAGACATTCAATTAGATCTTGTGTTAATAAGTCCTTGAGATCCCATTTTCCCATCTTTCTCCCCTTGACCTCCTACCAAACCCATCCCCAAGTCCTTCCCCATGTACTCTACAAACCCACCAGGTGTAAAGTCCCTACCAAGAATCCTCTACCTAAAGATCGCCATTACATCAAACTCCACCACCCTGCCCCTCGCCACCTCCAAGAAAATTCTCTTCTCCAGCCCCACCTCCTCTACAAACACCGATGCTTTACTGAGTCCAAGAATGCTCCCTCCTATGGCAATCTATGTTGCTCTGCCCACCTCCTCCATCGGTGTTGCCTTCCCTATTACCTCGAACAGCGATGAACTCCTCGCCCCCTCCGACGAAGATCGCTAGCTTCCCGCCTAAGCTCTGACTTCCCAATCGGAGCCGGCACATCGACGGCCCAGCAACCTTTCATTGGTGAATGCAGATGCCTCCTCCTTCCTCAAGCTCTCCCTCTTCGTCGGCGGTGAACCCACCAAACCTCCGGCCATCTGCTCTCTCCGGAGCTTCATCGACGGCCGTTGGCCTCGGCATCATCATCACTTCCCTCTGTAAAGCTCCAGAGTGACTCCTAAGTCCCCATCGCCATGCTCGACTCCTTCCTTAAGCTCTCCCTCTTCATTGCCGTTGAATCCGTCGACCCTTCGGCCATCCGCTCCTCTTGGAACTTCGCCTCCCGATCGCCCTAGTGAGGGCCATGTGTGATTCCACGTTTGCCATATATTGAGACCCACTTTTGCGAGCATTGCGACGTGGCAGACGGTGGCTTGGGAAAAAAATAGACACGTGACGAATGGAGGCTGATGTCTTCATTTTAATATATATATGTGTGTGTGCGCGCGCGCGTATATGTATATATAGATTAGCTAGAGTCTTCAGTTACATGTTGCTCACTGCAGATTGATAGATATGCTTAGATGGGCTTATTCGGTTAATTTGGTAATTAGAATAATTAAGAATTCTGATGATATAGGCAACCAACTGATGTGGGATGAGAGGATGTTAATTTCACCACATTATCAAATTGAGAGATATAAGGAATATGCATGCATGTGAATATGTAAATTTATATGTATATTTGTGCATGAGTGTGTGCATAGAATGCACAACTATGCAAAGATGCGTACATATTTGCATGTAGTCATGTACATTACATAACATATAAATATGCATGTATTCTTGTGGGTGTATAAAAGGGTGATTGAGAGAGACATTGTACATATGCACATGAGTGTGCATGTATGAACAACATGCATGTTTAGTCGTTCCATATATTGAAATGTATAGTTGTATATAACCAACATTTTAGCCTCTTTTTTGGAGTTGAATATATGTATATAACCAACATGCAAGGGCACAGTAGTAAGGTTGCTTTATTGTAACTTGGAGCTCACATGTCTGAAACCCAGAAATAGCCTCTTACACGTGAGAAATTAGGTTGCATAAAGCCAATCCTTCCTAGACCTCGCAATGGCAGGAGCCTCATGCACTATATAGCCCCTTTTTTTTTTTTTTTGATATAGATCCCAGATATGAACGTTTTATGTAAATAAGGATTACATACATATATGTTATCTTTTCTGCATTATATATCCTATTTATCATGTTGACCCATGGAAATTGGTGCCTTTACTACATCAATTTCTCTTCCTCATCTTGTGAGTCTAAACCATCTCTCTCTCCCCCCCTGGACGAAACAAATATTTTCCTAAGCATAGATTAGTGGTATGATGACCATTTTAGTTTTCGTGGGCTTATGTATGCTGTAGGTTTTAATATTAATTTGCTTATATCAATTGTTTAGTTTAAGATTAGAAAACGTAATATTTGATTTATTGTGGCTTATCTGTAGAGGGCAAAATTGTTCTGAACGATAGATAAAAAAAATTATTTGTCTAAGTTTTTCTTTAGATGTAATGGATTTTCTTAATTTCCCATGTGTTTGCTAGGTTAAGAGTTAAGACAGAACGCTTCATATTCTCTAATATGCATGCATTTTGGTAGTTTCAAGTGGGATTTTTCCTTATATATGGGTCTGGTGCTTTGGGAGAATGAATTTTCCATAGGATGATCATGCTAAGCACACTTTATGGAGTAACTTTTGTGCCATCAATTTTTTGGTGGAAAAGTTGGATGGTTGGATAAAGGGATCGTCAAAAATTATTGAGTCAGACCTATCTGTCAATTCTACTTCTTTCCCTTTCCCAGCCCCATATGATGTGTCATCATGAATGAGGAACTATAGGCAGGACAAATTTGTCATTCTTGTCATGGAATTCTGTTCTGGTCCATGTTTTGCTACTAGGCTTTTAAGATCATGAGAAACATGCTAGGTCTTTAGATTACTCTAGGGAACTTGACTTGGTTGATTGATCACTTATTAGTATGAAGTTATGTGGTTGAATAATATGACCGATCCTTGAGTTAGATTTTACTCATCACAAAAGAATACAAAGGATTATTTTCTCTTGGTTGTTTGGGTAAGAGTGAGAGGGACAAACCATTTTTTGGATTATAAGGATGTAGATGGACTTGCTTGAGCTTTCTTGATTGAGCTATAACGTGGGAGTAGAAGGAGAACATAATTTGATGATAAAACTTAGGAGAAGGATGAAACTTTGGGTGCAAAAGAAAAATCTAAAAATTTTGGCGAAAAGAGAATGCCATAGGGAGGTTGATGAATGCAAACTTTGATAATGAGATGGTATAAAAGGGATCAACTTCAATGACAAGGCAACCAGTTTTTTCTTTAAAAACAGAGAGATGATGAGAGTAGAGTTGCAAGATTATGGGGATTGAGCACAAATGAAAGAGATTTTCTTGAGTCATGTTTTAGAGCATGAGTGATGGAAGCAGGATACCATTATTGCCTTGTTTTATAAATATTGGCAAATTATAGGAGGAATAATATTTAAAAGAGTTTGGCTGCTAGGGATTGAAAACTTAAGGAATACCAGTTGATGTTTGAGAAAGTGAAACTGTTGTTTTGAAACACCTTTTTTTAGTACATGGGATTTTTATGGCCTAAATTTGAAGGGTCAGATTGATAACATTATTATTTAGGAGGCAAGGCATTATGGGCTTTGGGAAGGATGAGCTCATGGTGATAGTGTTTAGTGAAGGCTGAGAAATTAGTGCGAGGTTTGATGGTTTCTTGATGTTAATTTATTAAGCTAGGACCTTGATAACAGTAAGAGCAGTATATATTGCACAATTTGATATCAACTAATTTATTGGGGTGAAAGAAAAAGAGTGTTTTCATCATGCATCTTAAAAAATGTTTTTTGGTAGACTTATAGTTCCATAATAAATTAACCTATTTGTGCAAGATGTGAGCAAGAAAAAAGGTAATCATGCAGTGAGCAGTATCTAGAACTCCATCCACGCTCTTTGGCTTGAAGAATTCAAGCGTACTTCAGCAAATAACATGCTAAGATACTTTATGTAATTTTTGTTTGTGTCAGTGGGCTAGCATACTATCTCTAAGAAACAGAAAAGAAAGTGGTGGGAGGATGTGTAACTCTTGTCTGAATGATGTAGAAAGATGAGAGGAGTACCTGAACCAAAAGAGAAATAATATATAAGTCAACTGGCCATTTAGAGAGGAAAACGACCACTGAATTAAATATTCTATCATAGTATTGTGCAAATATAAGTTATGTTTTAAGGAGGCAAATTGAAGAACTTTGAACACATTATTGCCATATGATAGTTGGTCAATTAAAATAATTACTCAGATCAGTGTTGTTGTCCATCTTACATAGTTTACAGGTGTGATGGGTCAACTTGTACTCGGAGCTTGTTTATTCACTTTAAATTCCTGCTGCCCTTTGAAATCACCCTTGTCATGATCTCATTATAAAACCCAAATGAACTTGTTTAACTCATCCTGTAAAAAAGTTCTACAAACAACAATCATCCTCCCCCCTCCTCCTCCACCTCCTTCCCTTTTTCACCACACTCCCACCCTTTTTTTTCAAAAATGACATGTATTTAGCTTTATTACTTTTTTTTTTCTTTTTAGATTTTCAATGATGAATTTGGCTTTTTTTAATGTAACACACCACCTGTGTAGAGTAAACTTGGCCTCCCCTTTAAGCACTAGTGATATCAATTAGAAAGTAATTTCTTTTAATAGCACCGTTATAACAGTCATAACAAATATATTATGGTCCATTATTTATGTAACAAAGGTAGGGATGCGCAGAAACTGTTAAAACAACGGTTATTTAAAGATGGTTTGGGTAAGGGTCTTACATCATTCAGATAGAAAAAGTCACTAAAAATAATTTTCTTTTGTGCTGCCTTTGTATTTATATTAACTAATGATTTTTCTGGGGAAATTCTTTGCAAAAGATGATAAATGGGTTTTGTTTTTGATAAAATGTGAATTGTGATATTTCTCAACATTATATTTTGCGATGCAATGGTAGTTGCATTATGATGATAACATATCACTGCTAATCTTTCACATTCACGTTGTGTTACCGAGTTCTAGACTTATTTTTGTACCTTCTAATTTACTTGCCATTGGGGAGTTTTCCCAGCATGTTTCTATTATTTATCATTTTAACTAATTTTGCTGGATAATGCATGTTTCTTTAGGAATTTTGCTGTTAAATAAGGGGGAAAAATATTTCTGTCTTTAAAGTTTATCTTGGTCATGTTGTGATATGAGTACTTGTAAGATGAGTAACCATCTTAATCTTTGAGTTCACTTTACTTGCATGTCTGATGCTCCTGTCCAGAACCCTCATCTTGTTATCTGTGGTTCTCAATTCACTGTTGGTCAAGGCCCAAGCTGCAACTTATCATTGAAGGATCTGTCTGTCAGCAGGAATCTTTGTAAACTGAAATATCTTGAGGTATAGTCTGGGTTATATTTTTTTTTAAATTATGGTGGAATTACAAGTTGATTGGCTTCAAATTGAAAGTCATACCTTAGCTTATTACACATGCCCTTGACTTATATGAAGTTCATTCCTGTTTTTAATTCTACCATATCAGTGTAGAGGTGCACCAGGGGCCTTGCTTGAAATAGTAGGAAGAAAAGGCATTGTGCAGGTTAATGGAAAAATCATTGAGCAAAACTCGCAAATAATTCTCATGGGAGGGGATGAGGTCATTTTCGGTTCATCCAGGAGGCATGCTTATGTATCCTTTTGTGGTTGTTTCTTTGCATATAGCCACATAATGCATTTTTTAAAAATTTTATATAGATCTGTCTAATTCTGTGCTGAGATATTTACCCCTTTTTTTAATTAGAAAAGTTGTTCCTTGATCTATTGGCAGATTTTTCAACCACTTGCTAATGACAAATTAACTACACCTGCATCATGTTCTGCACCTGGCATTTTGGATGCACAGGATGTTCCTATCAAAGGGATTCAATTTGAGAGCAGATCTGGAGACCCATCAGCTGTTGCTGGTGCGTCAATATTGGCATCTCTATCTAATCATAAGAAAGATCCATCAGTCCTTCCACCAGCATCTAGTGGTGATAATGCTCATCAAGGAGTAGAAAAGCCTGCCCTGCCTTCTGCTTGTGATGTATCAGAGGTTTGTAATTCAGACCTTGATAAGAACTGCGATGCTACGAAGGGCAATACTGTTCATAATGGGAGTACTGAGGTTCCTTCTGGTGATGAGGATGCTGTTGTTTTAGCTACCAATCTTGGTGTTAATGGAGCAACTCAGCATGATACAATTGGTTCAGATGCCCAACTTGATGCAGATATTGGAAAGATTTCTGGTGCAAACTATGAGATAAGGCCGCTTCTGAAGATGATTGCAGGATCATCGACTGCTGAACTGGATTTGACTGGAAGCATATTTAAAGTGTTTGGGGATCAGAGGGAGCTCCTTAGGGATCTTGGTACCCCTGCATCCTTGCCTACCACTAGATGCCAAGCCTTTAAGGATGGTTTGAAACAAGGGATTGTTGATGCTAGTGATATCCAAGTCTCCTTTGAAAGTTTTCCCTATTATCTTAGGTGAGAGCCTTGATTTATATTTATCATGCTTTTGCTTTACTTCATCAGCTACTCCCATTTAACTTATTCTACTGCTTACTTTCTTGGTCTTGTAATGCTTTCTAGTGTTAGATATGTTTTGTCAGCTTAATGAATTATCTTTTCTGCATGCAACTTAGTTTGATTATGCAAACTTGAAAAAGTTATGGTCTTCTATCATTTTTTCTTCATTTAAGTTTGTTTTATGATTTCTTATGGGTGCTTATGCTTCCTCTGGGACAGGAGATGTTAAACTTGTCCAGAAAAATTTTTGAGATTCTTTATGTGGAAGTGTCAATTGGCTATATATTTGTCTGGTATTGATATTAAAAAATTCTATTTTCCACTCATCTTAGCCCCTGTTTTACCGTCCCTGAAATATCAGCTATACAAGCTTATATTAGGCATTATGTAGGACACTGCCTCTTCTATAAACTTGTTTGTCAATGTTTTATTGTTTTTGTTCATTTGTGTGGTATTTTTCTATGTGACAAATTATGCTTATGGTCCACTATTTTGGAAAAAAAATATCTAGAATTTTTTAGGTTAGTACTCTTTGTGGCTCAAAGGAGGGATATAAAAGTTATAAATTTGTCCATCTTCTTGCTTGATAAACTGGACTAGGTTACTTGTATTGCATGGCTGCCACAGGGCTTAGCTAGGATTCCATTGTTTGGGGCCCAGCTATTGGTGACTTAAGGGATAATTTAGAAATTCTCTGTTTCTGTCCATCACATGATCAGTGGGGCTTTAAACATGTCTAACTGCTGTTATGAAAAGTTGCTGAACTGAAGGTAGAAATACTTTCCACATCCATGATATTTCAATGTCTAAGAAAAATGCCTTGCAGTCAAATATCTCATGTTTTCAGGGAAATGGATAATGCATGACATGAGGAATTTAACAATGTCTTTAATACAATGACACCATTTAGACTTATGAAAAAAATGCATGAGAAAAAAGACAAAAAGGTGTGATGTTACTTTTGGTTAGCATTTCTAAATCCTAATATATTAAATATTCACCATACTCATGCTATTGTAAACAAAACTAAAATGGATGCACCTTGTGCATGTTGCAACTTGCAACTGCAAGTTCCTGCATTTTCCTTCTTGAAAATTGTTGATAATCCTCACTTTAGTGTTAGAAAAATCTGCTTCCAGACTTTGTCTGTTTAATATATGTAGAGAAAAAGGCAGTGTTTTGTTAGTCCAATTCGATAATTTAGTGAGCAAAAATGGGGTCAGAAATTTTAGCTACAGTGTTAATTAGGTTGAGAAAGAGACGGAAAACTAATATGATTTACCATGGTTACAAGGTCATTGGAAGGCCTGGTGGTACTGGGTTTCTATTTTGTCGACTAATTTATATGGAAAAGAAATGTTGGATTTTTGGGAGCATGGTTGGTGTAACATCTGTTGGAAGGAGCAGTTCTGGATTTTTTTCCCCTCTTTCTTTAGGTGGCCTTGGCACCCATTATTATTGCTGTTGTTTCTTTTCTTTTCTTTTGTTTTCTTTCCTTTTTCTTTTTCTTTTGGCTTTTTTTTTCTTGGGATCGGGGGTGGGGATTTTGGGGTAGAAGAGTTTCTATTATTGTAAGGAGAATTTCTGAAAGTTTAGTCTTTGGTCCCACCTCTGGTGATTGATCAAATGCAAGCTGTTTAGTATTAAAATATTCGATTTCGCACATTGCGTGGGACTTCTTGAATTTGAACGTAACAGGATCTGGTCTAGTAAAGATGTGATGGCAAAAACTTCCTTGTCTTTGACTTGGTCTGAATATATAATTTTATGAAGTCAAAATCCAATGAGATAATATAGAATTAGCATACTTTCTTCTTAGGTATAGTTCTAAAGTTGGCAGAATACTATTTGATTTTCCCCCTTGTTTGTGTTTTCCCCCCTGACTAAAAGTCCAAGGGCTACAAACGTGGGATCAGTATCAAGTAGTTAAATCCATGGGACCCAAAATTTTGTCAATGCCAATTTATTACCAGTATGCCTATCTTATCATTTGTTATCTTTATAGTTGTAAGGTTTTGTTAGTCTATCTAATTCCTTCTTTTTGATGTAGGATGTACAGCATGATTGTTTTGGGTATATGTAATCACTTCTTCAACATGATTCTCCAAATTGACAAATTATGTAGTTACTGATTCCAGTTCAAAAACCTTTTTTCTTTTTGTTTGTTGATATTGTTGTACTTTAGAATGCATTTACTTTTTTTGTAGACAACAAGCTGATGCATATAGCTGTATATATAGTTGTATAACTGGATGTTCTTTCTTGAGATGCTGTAAAACCACATTACTGGTTGCTGGAGCTTTATACTGATGACTGTACCATCTCCATGCTTACTAACTTCCAACTTCAACTTTCCATTCCAACATCTTCCCTCAAAAAAAAAGAAAAAAAGAAAAACTTTCATTCCAGCATCGTCAGATTTCTTGTTAATTTTCTGTCTGTCATAAATCGGTACATGACTAAGCTCATGTGTATATTGGATGCTTGTCCTCCTACCTTATGTTGTTATCAGCTGAACATTTTTTTCGTTGTTGAAGTCATTTCTCAGCAATTCTTTGGATAATTTAACCTTCTTTAATTTTATGTCATTACATACAGTGAGAATACAAAAAATGTGCTTCTATCATGTGCATACATTCACCTGGAATGCAAGGAGTTTATAAAATATGCAACTGAGATTTCATCTGTAAATCCACGAATTCTACTAACTGGTCCAACAGGTATGCAACCCCGCTTTTTTTTCCTGAATGAAATATGTATGCTTCTGTTATTTCTGCTTATGGAGTTTTGTCTGGTTTATATGTTATGGCTTTCTCTGCCAACCCTTTGCTAGGATCTGAAATCTATCAAGAAACTTTGGTAAAGGCCCTTGCAAGACACTTTGGTGCCCGATTACTCATAATAGATTCTCTTCAGCTACCCGGTGTAAGTTTCCCTTTTTTACATTATACATCACATTGTCAATAATTTAACCATTTCTTGTACTAAAGGGAGGAAAAGGGAAAACTGCTTGCAGTTTGAGATAGTATCTTTATTTTCTTGCTTATCATTATCATCACCTTAACATGACAGATGAAACTCTTTTTGAATTTTAATCTTGAGATTATTATGTATTGATCCCTGGAAAAAATGATTCCAGGGTTCATCTTCGAAGGACTCAGAATCCCTAAAAGAAGGTGGCAGGGTCGAGAAAGCAAGCTTCTTTTCTAAGCGTGGTGCAGTTCTTGATCTTAGAAGACCAACTTCTAGTGTAGAGGCTGAGATTATGGGGACATCTATGTTAAATTCCCATTCTTTGCCAAAGCAGGAGGCATCAACAGCATCATCAAAGAAATACACATTTAAAGAAGGCATGCTATGTTTCACTATATTGTTTGAATCAATTTTATTCTGCTTTAGGTAAACAATTTCTTTATAATTTGTTCCTTAGTTTGCACTTTTAACTGATTAAGCTTTTGCATTATGTCACATAGGCGATAGGGTAAGATATATTGGCTCAGGAACTTCATCAGGCTTTCCTCTTCCAGCTCCTCAGATGTATGTTTTCAGTTAACAGATGTTGAAGTTACTTCCAGCTCTTTGGTTTATATATTTTTTTTCTCATCTCACATGTCTGTAGTTTTTTCTTTGTAATTTAAGATTAGCCAGCACTTCTTAACTTCTATAAGCCCCAGAACATGACATTCTAATAGTGTCTGCTTTGCTTTAAGAGTATTCGAAAGTTTACCATTTATTAAATTAATGGTTCAGATATGGGAGTCACATGTGGAGCTTCTTAATTGATTATAGATTGTCAATAACCAGCTTAAAAAGACATTTCTTAAATGCAAATTCACAAGTTTGTGCAGGTTGTTTGGAGAATGAAAACTTGAATCACCGTCAACATGACTTGTCTACTCTAAGATCTGTTTTAAAAGTCAAATTCTGTAGGTCTTTTTTAATTGGGAGCAAGTCTCGATATGATGTTTCAACATCCTTCTAGGAGGTTTTTTGTTTTCTAGCCTTATCTTTTCATGCCTCACAGCACAAGCACATTTTTTTCCCCTTTGTTTGTCTTGTCTTTTTTGCACATTATCAAACTATCTCATACAATTGCGCATCATTTTGTCCTCTTCCTATCTCGTTTCATGCAGTTGCCTATGACGTTATCCTCTGCCTACCTTACCAGAGCTTCCTTTATGCACTAAATTTATTTCTGCTCATCCTATTATTGCCACACATCCTGCTATGCATTTTTTAAATCTTTAAAAGATATTGTTATGTTAGTTAGAAAATCAAACATCTTTCCTAAACATTCCCATCTTTGCTATTGGTTGCTCCATTTTAGGCAAATAGTTGAATTTTCCTCCATTTTGATGTTTGGCAAATACTTTTGTTCACATCATCAATGTCTGTGTTGCTTGTTTTTATTTTGTGCATGCAGTAAGTCTTTTAATTTTATTATATCATCATGCAAATGCTTATAGGTTTGCTTTTAAATGTCAGACAACATAGATTAATGGTCAACTAGTTTCAGAAGGAAAGGAAAAGGTAACTCTCTGAATCTTGATAAAGGATGACTAGGTGGTTCTAGTTCCTTCTAGACCAAAACTACTGTTAGACCAATCGCGAATTTGAGGGGTTGTCCAGAGGCTGTAAAAGGTTGGTCCATGTTCTATCTTTGTCAGGCTGGCCTTTTGTATAAATACTGCTTTGTGTTTGTTGTGTGTGTCTGTACAAGTGCTTTTTCTTCTTCTTCTTCTTCTTCTTCTTCTTCTTGGGGTGGGGGAGGGGGGAGGTGGGCAGTGGTGGGTGAATGATACCAACCCACCCTATAATGTAAATGTTCAAGGGTACTGATGATTAATTCTGCTGGTCCCCTAGTTAGATGGAACTTCATCCTATTTTAGTTTTAATTTTAGGGCAATTAGTTTAATTAAGTGCTGTACTAAAAATAATAAATACATGTAACCTTAGCTAGAAAATTATGATAATCAAAGATTTTTACTAGCTTGAGCATGAGGTGGCTTTCCTGGGTCATAATCCTTGAGATAGTAAATGCTCCATTAAGGCTCGTGGACTTGGTATTGGAACCTGTGCTGGTTGCCAGCCGGTACAGTATGGTACCATATCATATGAAATTGTACCATACCATATTGATAATAAAAAAATAAAAAAAATCCCACCACTGGCACTTAAAAAAAAAAAAAAAGAAATCGGGCCGATCCGGCCCTGAACCGGACTAAACCGCCCAGTATCAGATGGTTCGGTTCGATACCATACTGAACCGACCAGTTTGGTCCTGAACCGGACCGCCTCCCCACTGGTACGGTTCGGTACGGGATATACCGGCCGGTTCGGGTCGGTATGGAATACTATGTGCTCTATAATATATGGCTAACCTATCCCAGCATTAAGCATCTTTCTGAACAAAAATATTGCTGATTGTCACGTAGTTGTATTTTAAGAATCAATGCTGACATTTTTGCACAGAAATCTCTTATTTCATTTGCTCATTCCTGATTTTTCACTCTGCTGTTTTTGGTTTAAGTATAAATGTGCTGTTAGTGTGGTGCGAAGTTCGCTTATTTGTTGTTTTGTTTGTTAACAGTGGTCCAAATTATGGTTATCGAGGTAAAGTTGTTCTTGCTTTTGAGGAAAACGGAGCCTCCAAAATTGGAGTTAGATTCGATAAGCAAATTCCTGAGGGTAACGATCTTGGTGGGCTATGCGAGGAAGATCATGGCTTCTTTTGCACTGGTGATTCTCAAATTATATTTTTTTTCTTCACCATTTAACATTTTTGTGTTTCTTTCCCTCGATAAAATGTGTTTCTTCTTCTTCTATTCAGCTGATTTGCTCCGCCCAGATTTTTCTGGAGGTGAAGACATTGAAAGGCTTGGCATCAATGAGTTACTAGAGGTGTGTTCTGTTACTTTTTCAAATTTAGTGATGTATCTGAAATTCATTTTTGCAGTTCCTTGTTGTTTATTGCATTTTGTTTTACAGGTTGTATCTGAAGAAAGTAAAAATGGTCCTTTAATCATTCTAATAAAGGACATAGAGAAATCTATGGCTGGAGGTACAGAAACATATTTAACTTTGAAGAGTAAGCTTGAATTCATGCCTGCAGGTGTTCTAATTATGGGTTCCCATACCCAGATAGACAACCGCAAAGAGAAGGTAGCACTGTGATTTATTCGTGTTCAGTTCGTTGTGGGCATTTTGCTTGTGGAACTGAATATTTTTTGTTGGTGCTTAGAAAAGTAGGAGAAAAGTTAATGATGGTGTATTATCCATCTAGCTGAACTCAAATTGTGTTACTTGATTTGTTCCTATTACTATTTTGCAGTCACATCCTGGAGGTCTTCTCTTCACAAAATTTGGAAGCAACCAGACAGCACTGCTTGACTTTGCTTTCCCGGTATTCTAACTTGGGTCAAACTTGTACAACATCTAGCTTGCATACTAGGCATCATTATGTTGTGCTTTTTTCTTTGACGTGTTTGAATTTGGATTTTTTTTTTTTAATGCATTCCTTACTATCTAAGATTCACTTATTCCACTTTTGATGGAAACTTAGCGTATGTAATGGTTTTTTTGCCCATGCAATAAATCATCTAACTTTTCTAGCTTGGTCTCATTTGTGTGTTCCATAATTTCGTCATTCCTGTTCTCAGCCAGTGCAACAGATGCTGACATATACCGTTTTATGCTGCAGTAGATTCTATAAAATTGTTTTGTGCTTATTCGTACCATAGCAGTTTTGTCTATTTCTTTTAAGTGTTGCATCAGTGCTTCAAATGTCGATTTTCTTGATGTCTTGCACTTGGAAATTCCCTGACACATGGATGTTTCATATTTTCAAATGATGATGTCATCATCTTTTGATGTTTGCTGGTGGTACGTCAGAAAATGATACTGCATATAGTGAAAAAATGTCTTATTCATTTCAGTTTAGGCTGTGTTATCTGGGATTCTCATGTCCACCTTGAAGAATCTGTATTGGTTTGGTATCCACAAGCAAGATGTGCATTAGAATACGATGTTAGGTACTTGTCAATTGCTCTGGTTATATGTTTTAGAGAGCAATGGATAGTTGGGTTTTCCAGTGAGTTTGACCCACCATAATTATGTTGGAAGTAGGCTTTTATTGTTTTTGTAGCTTGTTTCAAGGTATTAGAATAATAACTGTGAACCATGCATCTTGTACCCTTGAGCTAATTTTGGAGTTTGAATGAGGAATACAGAAGTATCTTAACAAATAATAATCTTTTAATATTTCAATTGTGAAGAAAATTTAATGTATGTAATATGCTATGTTAATTTTATTTTTTTTGGCATGTTATCTGTATTATCTTTCCCCCCTTTTGTTGAGTCAAACAGTTGAACATATGTCCCTATGCAATTTTGACATCCATGTTGATGCAACAGGTGGCTGATCCAATTGGTTATTTATTAGAAATGCGAGCCTTTACATACATATGCACCCATGTCCTCCATTTTGCATGTGGTTTCCTGCCATGTTTGTTAAATTTTTAATTTTGTGATCTTATTTAATTAGTAATGATGTTCTTTCCTGATATTGATTATGCGTGAATAAAATCTGTCAACAATAATTATAGATATTATATCTGATAAAAAACACATGTATTAGCAACCATAAGTTTTTGGGTTCAAGCCTATCTTAACCATAAAACTGCTTCCAAATTAAATTAGGAGGCCAAAAGCCAAATTGGTTTTTGACTGAAAATGGTAGATAACATGTGTAAGAGGATGATTAAGAGTTTGATAACAGGAACAATGTAAAGAAACATTTTCTGACATAACAATGTGGGCAATGTGGATATTTGTTCCTGCGAATATTCCATGCTGCTCTAGTGATAAGAATAAATATACTATCTTGATTGATGCTGGTTATATCATTGAAGCATTGTCCTGGTTTATTGTCTAAGAAATTCAGTGTCATCACTTCTAGTCTGCTCTGGCAGAAAAATGAAGTTAGACTTAGTGATTTAATAATAATTTAGACATCTCATAATGCTGATACTGTTAAGTTCCTGTCTGCTTTTTTTTATTAGAGTGGAAATAGGTATTTTGCTGAATGGTTTCAATATACATTGAGAACTGAGTCATCATTCCAACATCATTGTGGACAATTATGTTGTTAGTTAGGATTATTTTAGATACATCAGACTAGGCTAAGATGGGCCTAAGAAAGAAAACTGATTGTTGTTCCCTTTTCCTTCTTAATTGGCAATAGCAAGGTTCACTGTATTGGTTGGTATTGTACTGCACCATGTGTACTGTATGTACTGTCTTGTTACCGAACCAGTATGCAATCTCATACCATATCGATACTCTACGCCTCACAGTCTTAGACTGTACTGTGTATTGGTATTGTAATAGGATGGTACGAGTATGGAGTCCGGTACTGAGACGGCAAACCTGCAATATAATAAGTATGAATTGCTAGCCACATACTTGCATTTGGCCCACCCCAACCATCCATCGTAATACTAGTAGTTTACTGTCCAACTTCCCCTCTTTTGTCATGGATTTCTGATCATCCTGCATTGGATTTTGTGCCTGAATTGAACTCATCAGTTGTTCCCTTCATGTTACCCCTGAATTGATTGGTAGGCCACTGGTCTAGCTGTTGATAAGATGAAATCTGAAGTCACCTGAGTGTTGTTTCTATTTACCTTGATGGACCAATGACAGCAATGTTTTGTGGTCTTTTCCTTTCTGCTTGGTACGGTTTTAATGTATAAATCTTCTGGAGCTGTGCAGGATAACTTTGGTAGGCTTCATGAGAGAAGCAAAGAAATTCCGAAGACCATGAAGCAGCTCACTAGATTATTTCCTAATAAAGTTTCTATCCAACTTCCACAGGTTTAATTTTGGCACCTTATTATGTTATTGCAGTTACACTTTATACCTTGTAAAATGTATTTCTTGATATGTTTAAAATATGGCAGGACGAAGCCCAACTTTTAGATTGGAAACAACAATTGGAGCGTGATGTTGAAATTCTGAAGGCCAAATCCAATATTCTTAGCATCCGTTCTGTAAGATTTGATAACTTGTGAAAATTGAGGGTGCTCATCCAGTTCTTTCATTTCCTTTTTAGTTTGTTTATTTCAAGAGATTAATTTTTTTGTTCTTTTTAATGCTGATAACTTCTCCTACGTCACTACATCACCGTTATCAAAAAAGAGAGAGGTTCTCTTCACCTTGTTTGCTATTCTGCTTAATGCTATATCTCCATTTTGAGAAGTTCTGGATGTTTTAGAATGGTGCGAGATTGCATTCTATGTTCATGGTGTAAAAGCATAACCTTCATTTTATAAAAAAATCTTGCCACATAAATCCAATAGATGGAAGATCTCCCCCTTCTAGAAGTTCACTTAAACTGTCTTGGTCTGTTTTGCTGAGTACTATTTGTGACATTTGTTTATCTTGCTGTATTTGTTTATTCTATGTGAATCAATACATAGGTGGCATGCATAGAGTCTATATAAATGTGATCTCAGTTAGGGTTTTAATTGAGCCAAACGTGATCAAACCTGGGTCTACGGTTTTTTGAACCATCCCGAATCGGACGGTTTAAGCCATGCCGAACAGTACTGGCAGGAAATCGGTCTAGTTCCGGCGTACAAAATGGCATGGCGGAGTCTCAGATGGAGGGAGAAGAAATAGAGGAAGAGAGGGGGGTTGGAGAGGGAGAGCTCGGTAATGGCAGAGGGAGGGAAGGAGATAGGGAGACCAGGAGATCGGGATTATCGGATCACCAGAGGGACACCGACGCCGATGTGACTTCTTCAATAGCCGGTAAGCGAGCGTCGAGGGCAGTCGAGGTCGGACAAGCTGAGGACGGCCTCCGCCCTCCTCCCATGTGGAATAGGGGTTTATCTTTGTTCTATATATATATATATATATTTGGTTTTTAACGGGCGAAGTCGGCAACTTGGTTGCTGACTTCACCTTTTTTTTTTTTTTTTTTTATTTCAGTTGAAGTCCGCAAATCGTTTGCCGACTTTCAGTTGAAAATTTTCTTTCTTCAGTGATTCGATGAGTTCACCTCTCTCTTCTTCCCTCCCTCCAGGCATACTGAGCTCAGAAAGAGCTCCAACGGCCTCCTACTTCTTTTTCCTCTCCCTCTTCGCCCCTCTCTCCCTCTCTCTCGCTTCCTCTCTTTCTCCCTCCGTCTCTCCTCTCTTTCTTCTCCCTTTCCTTTTCTCTGCTGTGTCGGTTCGTGCCGGTCTGGTCCGGTACAGATCCATACCGACTCGTATTGCCGGCACGGGTGCCAGTTCCAGTTCGGGGAACCTTGCCTAGGTCTAATCAAGTTAGGCTTGGAATAAATTCTGAGCTCAAAATTTGAGTTCTATCTTAGGTTGTTTATTATTTGATTGGGCCTAAGCATGCCTAATCTTGAACCAAGTCAAACAAGAGCCCATTTGGATCAACTTGATATACTCAACGAGCTGAAGTTGATACAAATTTGTATGAAATTTTAATCAAGCTTGGTTTCAGCCTAGTCAAGGCTCAATTCAAGCTTGAATGGAACTTTAACCTGATTCTAACAAGTTAAATAATCCGCCAAAATTTGAAGTATCCCACTAGTCAAAACCTTCATCATGAATTATAAATTCAAAAGAAACCATTAAGTATACTTCCAAAGATATCATCACTTCAGGAAACATTATTAGTTTCTGTAGGTCATCAAACAAAGATTTATATGTTATCACTCTTTAAAATGTGATAATTTAATAACATATCAGTCAGATTTTATAGGACCTTGATTCCTGGAATATCTTTTGTTGAATCTATCTTGATGTCTTATTATGCATATATGTGCATGCTTGATATTATATATCCAGTTTCAAATCTTATCTACCTCAGCTTGATCAATTTGGGATCAGGCTCGGCCTGAAATTAATTTTGAGCCTCAGAACAGGTTCATTCTAAAGCTCAATTAACTTCAAATCAAGTTTATATTTGAGAGAAACTCTACCTTCTCAGATAAATTGGCAATCTTAATACGATGTCTTACGGCCTTAGTTTAGTTAGCGCAGGTGTTCTGTATTCATTTAATGCATTTGATGCATTGATGAGAATGAAACTCCCTTAAAAACTTCAGCATGTTGGTGTAATTTTTAATTTTGTATGAATTCATTCATAGATGGCATGCATAGAGTGTGTAAATACTTGCACCCTCAATATGGTGTCATGCTCCTCGGGTTTAGGTAGTGCTAGTGTTTTGTATTCATTTCATGCTTCTTTTACAATTGCATTCCCATAAAATTGCTTCTCAAATGTAATGATACTGCAGTCACAATAATTTCACAAATCTTTTGTGGGAGATTTGAACTTCACGGAGCAACTTCTAATGATGTTTTAAATTGGCAATGCAATGAATGCAATTCTTCCCTTATCAGCAAGATCTGCTGTGTGATTACCGGAATCCTGTGATTATGCAATCCCCCTGGCTAGAAAATTTGCTCAGTATTATGTTTCAGTGATCAAATTTTAAGCCAAGGACGAGTGTTCTGAAAATTGAACTTGTTGTCTTTGTCCATTGTTTTCTCATTGAAGACCATTGGCTCCCATGAACATTCCCTTTCCTTCTCTAGTGGTATTGAGCTCCGTCCAATCCTGATCTGACTTTGAGATATCGTATTGGCTATGAGTCACCACCAAATCCAGCCCAATGCTACAATTCAAATTGGTATTGATTGTTACAGCCCTGAGCTATCTCTTTATGGCCTGTATTCTTCATTAATGTCATTTTGATTCTGTGATTACTAGGATTTTAGGTTTCTGTGTTATTTTTCTTTTTTTTGGGTCTAATGGTTGTTTCACTGTTTATAGGCAGGGATTACATTGGTTCTTACAAGCCCCAGCAACATTTCTATGGCTCGTAGATCCCTTCTTTATTATACTGTCTTTTTGATTTTGTGATCTATATGATTTTAGGTTGCTGTGGTTTCCTTTTTCTTTTTTTTGGTCTATTGGTTATTTCACTCTTTATAAGTTGTGATTGATTCTCAAGAATAGAAAAACCTTTCTAAACTCCAATCTGCTTCCCTATAGCCAATTAAGTGTTTTTTCCCTTGTTTGATTTTCAGATGTGCTAGTTTACCTCCCCTTTTAAAACTTTGCTCAACTTGTTGTTTCTTAGGATTTTCCTGTTTTTGTGTGGCCCACATACTAGTTCTCTACATCATGCATTTGTTTCAATGTTCTGTTTTCAGCATGTAGTGGCCTGTAATATCCTCTTGGACAACTAGAATATTTGTTTTAATGGGGAACCTACTTTAACTAGGTTTCTTTTGTTTATTTTTGCTTGCCATATGTAAGACAACCATATATAATTTCACTTCCAATGGGATACCATATACCAATGCAGATATCACTACATATTAATCAATTTCCCATCTGGAATATCACGTGCATTGCATCATTGCCTAATTGGTCTAATCTGGTTAATGAACTCATGTGTGTGGAGGTTGTGATGGTACTGGATGTTATGGACCTTTTTACCCCTCAACTGCTTTGATGGAGAATCATTCCTTCCCTTCGCTCTCCATGTTTCTGAATGGATCTGTGAAGATCTTAAGGAGATACCACTGAAATGGTCATGGTTGTGAAGTAAGTGGAAGTGCTAAATTGACTACAGTGGGCCTTAAGTTGTTGACCTTTATCTGCTATTATGATTTAAATGTTGACCTTTGTCAGCTATTATGCTTTTAAATGTTAGCCTTTATCTGTCGTTGTGCTTTTAGATGCTAACCTTATCTACTATTGTGCTTTTGGTTGTTGACCTTTATCTGCTATTGTGCTTTTAACTGATCTATTAGTTTGTTAAAATAATCTGGCATGGTGTTGCATATGACTGTAGCATGTTATGAAACTAATCTGGCATTAGAACAAGCTTCTTGAATTTGTTATTATGATTGTTAATTTCTTTTCCAAAGTGGTTTGTTGTGATCTATGAATCATCGTTTGCAATCATGTAAATATGCTTCCATTTTCCATGTTCTACAGTTTCTAAACCGGAATGGATTAGACTGTAATGATCTTGAAATGATATCCATAAAGGATCAAACACTTACGAATGAAAGTGAGTATTTTTCTTGGACCTAGTTACTTTTTATCTTGTTATTACTTTACCAGCATGCTTGCTCTTACTATTTTCTTTTTCTTTTTCTTTTTGCAGATGTGGATAAAATAGTTGGCTTTGCACTTAGTCATCACCTTAAGAACAATAAAATTGAAGCATCTGCGAAGGATTCTAAGTTTGTAATTTCCAATGACAGGTCCTTATATGTTTGACAAACGTTGTAGGATATTTATGACATAACCTGAGGCTGACTTTTAGACTCCTGAAATACTAACATTATTGTCAATAACTGGCAGCATTAAGCATGGGCTGTGTATGCTACAAAGCATCCAAAGTGATACCAAGAGTACAAAGAAATCACTCAAGGTCCTTTCTCCTCCCTCCTCTCTGTGTGTGCATTTTTATTCTTTCAACCGCCTCCCTCTGTTTTTGTAAATGTGTGCACATTCGTATGCTATATATGCTCTGGCAATTTGATGCTTTTAGCACGGCTGGTTTGAGCTAATTAATTTTGTTGTACTACACAGTTCAGTTCCTTTATCTATTCTGTATCTTTTGCCTTGAGCATTCTAGGATGTGGTCACTGAAAATGAATTTGAGAAAAGACTTCTAGCTGATGTTATTCCACCTGATGACATTGGAGTTACTTTTGATGACATTGGAGCCTTAGAGAATGTGAAGGACACATTGAAAGAGTTGGTGATGCTTCCTCTACAAAGACCAGAATTGTTCTGCAAAGGACAATTGACAAAGGTATAAGCCTTCTACAGCCCATCCAAATGCTAGCATGCTTCCAAGCTAGCCATTCTTGTAGTCTTGGATAATATTTGCTTTCAAACTTACTCGTTGATGGATAATATTTGCTTGCTGGAAGACAAGCAGCTAAGTTTCCCTGCATTCACAGTCTACAACATCCTGATGATGGTTAAGCTCCCTAGATGTTCTTGTGGTTGTGAAGTATCTTTGATATTTGCATTGGAAGGGTATCAGTTCTTAGCAATGCAAGCTCATTAAACTTAATTTGATATCGAAGGCATAAGTGGCCGATGTAATAGGCTATCTTAGAGTGACAATTTATATTTTAAATCTTGATAACATCAACTTTTCTTCTGTTTTTGCAGCCCTGCAAAGGAATACTGCTCTTTGGTCCTCCTGGTACAGGAAAAACCATGCTTGCTAAAGCTGTTGCAACAGAAGCAGGTGCAAATTTTATCAATATATCAATGTCAAGCATCACCTCTAAGGTATTAATTCATCCAGCATTAGCATTTCTTGTTGATTGCATGTTTTCTTTTTCCTGTCAAATCTAATGCACACGTCATTTGTGACAGTGGTTTGGGGAAGGAGAGAAGTATGTCAAAGCAGTTTTCTCATTAGCAAGCAAAATTGCTCCTAGCGTCATTTTTGTCGATGAGGTAAGTAAATCAGCAGAAACCTTCTTCTTCTCTTCGCTGATAATTGTTTAGAGGGTGAGACTTGGTACGACAGTAAAGTTGCTCTATTCTGACCTGGGTGTCATAGTTTCGAAACCTGGAAACAGCCTCTCCTCATGCAGGGGTTAGGCTGTGTACATCTAAGCATTCCCTGACCTTGCAGTGGTGAGAGCCTTGTGCACTTGGCCACTTCCTCTCTCCCTCCCTTTTCAAAATACTTTCAGGGGCCACTAGTTCTGCTAACGATGGCTTTTGTCTTGTCAATTATTCTTGCTGATTACTTGCATTTCCTTGCACAGGTTGACAGTATGTTGGGCAGGCGAGAAAATCCTGGAGAACATGAAGCCATGCGCAAGATGAAAAATGAATTCATGGTGAACTGGGATGGATTGCGCACAAAAGATAAAGAACGGGTATTGGTGCTTGCTGCCACCAACAGGCCTTTTGACCTTGATGATGCTGTCATAAGGAGGTTTCCTCGGAGGTATTACCGTCATTTGAAGTTGCATGTTGACAAATTTTACAGGTTTACAACTTAATGCTGAGCCTAATGATTTTAATATATGCATATTTTATGCAGATTAATGGTAAACTTACCGGATGCATCAAATAGAGAAAAGATTCTCAGAGTAATATTAGCCAAAGAGGAGCTCGCACCAGATGTTGATTTGGAAGCACTTGCCAATATGACGGATGGATATTCAGGAAGTGACTTGAAGGTTTGTTTGGATTTGACGTTTTGCTGTCTCTTCTTTTAGTGGTTTTGAGAAATCAAGAAAGTTTGAATTTACACTCTATCTCCTGTTCTCAGAATCTGTGTGTAACTGCTGCACATTGCCCCATTAGAGAAATTCTGGAAAAGGAAAAGAAGGTTAGTGTTTGTTCTCTGGCATAATTGGTCAATATCTTCTTTGTTTCTCCTTTATGATATATGTTTAGGTAGTTCTGGTTACATATCTCTAATTTTAAAGGAAATTGGCATGTTTACTTTTGGATGTTCTCATCACATTTGACTTGTCATCTCAGTAAAAATTATTTCAATGTGTATGCATGGAGAGATACGGAAGGGAGTTCCTGCTTTTAGGTGAAGATCCTAACTGGATGTTAGAGCGCAGAAAATTTTTATTAATTCTGCTAAGTTCTGGTCCTGTACATTTGATCATCCCGATAACTGTGTTGGTTGCAGAATCAACTTAGGATGATTGGCCCTCTTGTCCTCATTTGTTTTCTGATCTTTGTTGTGCTTATGCTGTTAAGGTAGAATGCAAACGACTAAACAACGTATGCTTATTCCCAAAAGCTCCATTTTTAAGTCTGTGCCTTCAAATTTATGACTGAAAAATCAACTTTAGGTTTATGTTTTATGCTATTTAAAATTTCTTTCTTTGTTCAAATAAATAATAGCCATTTCACATCTTTGTTCAAATAAATAATAGCCATTTCGTTGTTTTATGCTATTTAAAATTTGTTTTCTGATCTTTGTTGTGCTTATGCTGTTAAGGTAGAATGCAAACGACTAAACAACGTATGCTTATTCCCAAAAGCTCCATTTTTAAGTCCGTGCCTTCAAATTTATACTGAAAAATCAACTTTAGGTTTATGTTTTATGCTATTTAAAATTTCTTTCTTTGTTCAAATAAATAATAGCCATTTCACATCTTTTGAAGTGCATGCACCTCCAACCAATAATCATGACTTGAAATTGTGTTCTTGAATGCATGTAACTTCCATCTAGATCATATTTAGTCTTGGAAAGATATGTGAAAAATCAAAAGTAATGAGTTGTCAAATCATGGTCTATGGAAGGGATGATTTTGCTGCTTGGCTAGCTGCTAGTCTTAAGCTATTTTTTTGTCAATTTGTATGGACACACAAAGACATGCCACTCACCTGTGCACCTCCCCACTTCCTTTCCCCCCAACCTACCTGTCCGCCACCACAAAAAAGAAGAGGAAATATAAGTAAAAACATGGGAAGAAAATAAACATCTTTCTCCCCTTCCCTTGTCCTCTTCCTTGGAACCCTTTTCCTCAATCCTCTTTGATCTCCACAGGATCCGCATCTTAGATCCCCAGTCCTCTAGGCCCAGTGAAATCTGCATTGCCGAGACAAACTCTAGTCCATCCCTGAACTTACTGCTTCGCTTGCTGCCATTCACTTGTGACGAATGGGGTTAGCAGCTGGGAGCTGTGGGGCTGATAGCAATAATGACTGTGGGTGATTGTTGGTGGGGGGGAGGTATGTGTTGTTGGCTTGGTGTGCTAATGTGTTAAATCATTGGTCATATCAGCACTTGAATATGAGATGCAAGGAGTGAGTATATATTATACTACTGCATTCGCATACAGGCTCATGCATGTTTGCATGCTTACCCTGGGAGTGGGGGAGAATTTGTTATATTGATTCATGGCTAATATGCTTTCATCTAGCTCTGCAGTCATGTATACTAATGTAGTCATATAAACTAGTGCATTTATCAATGCTCTTTTATGCCTTGGCTTTTGTTTTGTTTGCCTACTCTTTTATTTAGCACATATATGCATACATTGAAAATACCATGCTTCTCATTGTGCTTTTGTTTAGTTGGGTTAGTTCATGTTGACACTATGATGTACTTGTTAGAACAAAAGATGATTCTAGAAAGAATTGAAGAAACAAGCGGAAAGTAATGAGTGATGTGCACATTGTACGTGCATATATAGCCATCAAAGTCATAAGGCAGTCATGCACTCAAATATAATAATTTATTTTAACAGCAGGTTGATTGTTTTGTCAGTCATAAAAACTAGTGCTCTTCATTGTTGTCTTCATTTTATTTTAGCTGTTGTTATACTTAAGCATATTTATTTGGCCATTACACGAACTTCTATGCTAAAATATGCTTTCATTTTTGGTTGAAACTCAAAGTTTGTGCTTCTTTGTTGGTTCTTGTTGACATTAAGTATTGCTCATCCATTATTTGTTTTGCAATCTGCAGGAGAGAAGTTTAGCATTAGCAGAAGGTAGACCTTTACCTGCATTGCGTGGAAGTGATGACATTCGTCCTTTAAGCATGGAAGACTTGAAATACGCACATGAGCAGGTCAATTTTGTTTATCTTATTTTTCTTTATAAAAAGATTAGCCTGGATTCCATTATACCTTGTAAACATGGCAAACATGCCTTAACCTAATCTTTTTCAGGTCAAGCATATGTTTTCTTTTCTCTTGTTTCTTTTTGTAACAATCTGTTACATCTTGAACAAATTTGGTCTCATTACAAGACTTCTAGGGCATGTTCACATACCTTGTGGGTGTTGTATACTGGTGATCTTGGTTAAAAGCTTCCATTAACCTGATCTGTGCCAGGTGTCCTTCCATCCTAGTTCTCAAAGAAAGTGAAAAAAAGAACAAAAAAAATCCTCTAATATTTTCACTATTTGTCGACTCAGTTCTTGTTCTTGCATAAGCTTGTTCTGTCTTGTTCGCCACTTGCAACAATGGAATATTATATGTCTCAACCCTCTTCTTTCTCCAACATTCTAGCCCTGACAACATCTTCAAACTTACTGCTTTCTTTTAAAGCCTTACCTGGAGCCCTGTCGTATGGTATCCCCAACCTAGACATACCTCAGAAATTCCACATAAGTTCTATCTTCTTTTAAACTCAAAAAGTACTGTGGTTACTTTTTTCCCCTCTTTCTGCAAGCATCTCCAAGTGTCCCTTGTTGAAAACTTGAAATGCTGATCAAGTTCAAGATCTCCCATCAGGAGTTTCAGATGTCAATATTAGCATTCCAGTTGGACTGCAATAATGGCATCTCCAAGCTCTGCAACCTCCTCTTTTTTTTTTTTCCTCTTACTCTGTCTCCTCTAATCAGCTATACCGAAATGGATGCTTGCTTTAGAATTGAAAGCGCAAGGCCCTGGCATCCTTCTATGATGCAGAAGATTTGGCTCAGCCTTGTTTGTCTAACTATATATATTGGGAAGCATGAATACTTGGTTTTAGATGCCATTGCGGTATCCTATATGAGCCTGTGTGTTAAATACTTACAATAAGTATTCCATTTTGTTCAAGAATAAGAGGGCGCCCAGATACTTTTCTGAGATATGCGGATACTTTTTAGGTGCCCTTGGGATATTTTCAGATGAGGGGAGTTCTTTCCTTTTCTATTGAATGTTCATTTTTGATGAACATGATAGCTTTCGTTGACTGAGTTTACTTGGAGTTTGTGTGGTTGAAATGTTATTATATAAAGTATGCACTACTTTATTCTGATATCTAATAGTTGTCAAGAGTTACTAGATCAGCTGGTTTGAACTCACCTCTCCAAACAAGTGGTCTTAGGTTCAAATGAATGGTAGTTAATGAATAACTATGGTATTCAAAAAAAAAAAAAAGATAACTAATATAGCTTTTTGGATTTCTTAGCATATGTATAAACAATAATATATTTATTGATTACCATTTTCTATCTGTTTTTTTTTTTTTACATAAAACTGTTGAATCCATGTGTCTTGTCATGTCATACTGTATCTCAAAATCCATATACTTGCTTTATAGGACTGTATGTGTCAGTTTCAAGGTAAGACTTTGCAGAAGCTTGAACATATATATAGTTCAATTTATAGAATGGTCGCCCATCCTTTAATCCTTTTACCCCTAAAAGATTTTGCTGGAATAGAAATTTGTGCTTCATTTGCCTTTATCAAGAGAATGAACTTATTCCTACCAAAAAAAAAAAAAAAAAAGGAAAAGAGAACTATCTTATTGATGATTGATTTGAATGATCATGTAGGTATGTGCTAGTGTATCGTCTGAATCCACAAACATGAGTGAACTTCTTCAGTGGAATGAGCTCTATGGTGAAGGTGGGTCGAGGAAGAAGAAAGCACTGAGCTATTTCATGTAGGAGATGCCCATTTTGTGTACAGCCGTTCTCTTACATCCTTGCGTGAAAGCTCGCAAATTTGGCTGTCAGTGTAACTGGTTTTCCTTCTCAGGCTCCCATGTATTTAATGTGTGTCATGTCATTTATCAATCTGTAATTTATAGTAAGTTATATTCTATCATTTTCATCGAGCTGGTATAACAGTAGCCTTTTTTGTCTGTAAAATGCAGCACTTTAGCAGGGCTGAAGGCCTCTGTAAATACCATAGAAATTGCCGAGAGGAATAAACACTGCAACTAGAGTTCTTCCTTTTTCGAATTAATATCGTTTTAGTTCAAGTGGCAGGTGTAGTTATTACTGGATGTTACCAACAGCTGTTTTTGTGGAATCTTCTGCCATGTTTCATGTTTGGAAGTGAAGTCTCTGTTATTGGTTATTGTCATGCTGGTGAATTTGGTGGTGTGACTTGTTTTGTTAGGGCCTAATTAAAAAAAATATCATTGTTGGAGTCAAACTCAAATCTGTTTCCTTTTGTCGGGCAGCAAGATTGTGCTTCTTTCTGTTGATGGATAGAGCTCTCTGTTCTAATTGCACAAGAACTGCAACGAAAACAATGTTGGGAGCTACTTGACTATAAATTAGGCTTTTGGAGAGGAGGTAAAGTCATGCGTGGTAATAACAATTGTCAAGTTGAAGTGGCCAAAACTCATATATTATATGAACTACTAGAAAATTATATGAACTCCTATACACCTTGGTAATGATATCTAAGTGCTGAAACATTATTTGTCCAGGAGCTTTTGAATGATGAGAGTGATTGGCTGAACTGATCAGAAAGGATCAAACTTTGTATGGTCATTGCATTAACCGAGGAAATGGTTTCATCTCATTTTGGCTGAATTTGAAGTGGGACAGCAGATCTTAATCACCGGAGCAGCATCAAGCATCTTGGCCTTGATTTATGAAGGTGAAGTGCTGGATTGCTCTAAGACACATTTGGATCGCATGTATAATGTTGTTTTCCATTATGTTTCAATTTCCACAAAGTATGCAAGAAAATTTATATGTCATATTAGCACTAATTGACATTTTTTTTCTTTTTTTTTTTTTGTTCTCCCAATAATAAGAAGAAACGTACGCTAACCATCAATGAATTAAGTATCTCATTTTCTCTATTAGTTGACTAGGAATCTCTCATTTATATATTTTGGGAAGCTACCAAATGATTGAGTTGTTGCATTTAGAGATGAAGTGCGAGTGAATGAATAACCAATGAGTTTGACAAGAAAAAACATTTGTAAGCGCACTTTCCGATTCCCAACTAATAAACAAAGTGCTCATTGGAGATGACCTTCCGTTGTCTTCTTAATCTCTTACATTTTTTAATTAGTGAAAAATTCTATCTTCCTATTTCCAGAATGAAAAAGATAAAGAGGGAGAACGAGCGCAAAAAGAAAAATGAAAGCCGTGCGACTCTATGGATTTGGCATGAATTAGAGGACAGCATCGGAAAGAAAGTGACAAGAAAAAACTTGAAAATAGCAACACTCCATGGTTTGGTCATGAGGGAGACTTCACGTTTTAATGATTTATAAGACTAATGATTTATAAGACAGCAAGCAACGACGAGTCCCATAACGAGCAAACGATCTGTGTCCGGCTCCACCGCCAATGTCATAACATCTTCTCCCAGCATAACTCCTGAAACAGTGTGCTTCCTTTGAACCTGTGGTCACCAATTAACTGTGATATAAGCATCAAATGAGGTGATCTTTCAAGGGTTGGTTTTATGAATTCTTCTTAGCTAGCGTATGGTAACTTGGCTTAGCAGGTGTTTGTTTGCCACGCATAAACAAATCCTAGAGTTAAAGATGTACATTACCTGTGCCACAAGTCCTCCAGCTACGTCCATTATTCTGTACACTGACTGGTGCTTCAATATCTCTATCTTGTAACTAGCCTTGTTCTCCCCGCCACACCCCATAACTTTAATTCCAAAGGACCCACTTCCCTTTACAATCCCACAAGCTTTTTTGACTCGAAATCTAGGCCTCTTCTCTTCTCCATTCGAGTCATTGTAACGATAAGCTGCCCATCTTCCAAACACCCGAAGCTTCTGTACAAAGAACAAACAAATTACACGAACTAAAGTCATCATTCTTCATTTTCAGTTCATCAATAAATGATCTCAAGTGAAGTGGCATTAATTAGTGTCTCACCTTTCTTAGTATCTTGTAAAGAGTTTTGCCACCTTGATCCATGAGGTAGACCTCCTTGCAGCACTTCTGGTCGTAGTTATCAACACGATATACTACTTCGCCATTAGAATCATAGATGGTGCAACCATTCCCGTTCAACACCAACGACTTCATCCAAAGAGTATATATTTCTCTACCAGAAGTCAGACAACAAGAATCATTGGAGGAGGAGGAGGAGCAAGAAGAAGAAGAAGGGGAAGGGAAGAGAGGGTGATGGTAGATCTCGGCCATTGAACAGACTTGTCACCTCTCGAAGATGGCTTCTCAGCCTTTTATAATTCCGACTGCCCCAGGATTGGGCACGTGACAGTGGTGTATTTGATATGGGGTCCACACGCAGTGGGTCCATGCGGCAAGCATTTAGACCCAATAAAATGAACATGTGAGGTAATCTATTTTCTTTTTTTTTTTTTTTGGTTTATTTTTAGTGAATCGTACTAAGAAAGTTGCCAATATTAGTACGAGAGGAGGGGACACGTATGGAGCTGGTTGCTCAGTGTTCAGCATCAATGCTCGCGTTGAGGACATGGGTTTGAACAGAGAAGGTTCTCTCGATTCCATGATCACATGGGGGGAGCTACGGAAATAAAAGAAGGAACGAGGAAATCAATTTATCTATTTTTGTTTCATGGCATTTCAACTGACCGTTCTGTGCGTAACTTGATGTTCATGGACACATGCATGGGACACGTGTGGTAGGCTGTGATCTGTGATACGGTTTAGGATTCGTTTCCTCCGCGGGGGAAAAAGTTTTCCTCACCGGTGTATCTTTTCTAAAAAGATGATATGCCTATATAATATCTAAAAAATAATTTTATATATTTGATTAGCTACAGAAAAATGATATATTTTAAAATGATTTATGTTTGCTGGTTAAATATATATTTTTTTAAAAAATTATATAAAATATCTATTATGTTTTTAATAAAGGGAACTAACTTATCTTATTATATCTAAAAGTTTTAGGGCACATTTGAAAATAATTTTTTTCAATTCCCAATCAACGAAAATTAGACTTTTTCAAGCCCAATATAATTTTTTTTTCATAAAATATTATAATTTTATTCTCACGGGATCGACTGCTATTTTTCATCTCTTTTCTTTAAAAATTTTGACCAAACATTAGATCTTTCTCCAGTTTTTTGTTGTTCACACTTTCTCTCCTCATCTTCTCTGGAACCAAATGAGTCCTTAGTGTATCTCTTAAGATTGTTTTATATTTTTTATTTTAATACCAGAGCCAAGTTCTAAAATTATTGCACGAAATCTATTACAAGAGTGCCGCTTGATATGTCCATATTAACCCAATCTATCCATGCAAGTCTAAAAGTAGAATAGTGTTGAATTAATGAGTTGATTTTTATGAGTACAAAATGTTTGCATATGATACTAGTAATTTTGTATTCTTAAAATAGTTAATTTAGTTTGTAGCATGCTTAATGAGTGATTGGGAAAATATGGAGAAACTTAAATGAATAAATTTTAAGTTAGAGAAATATTTGAAGTATTTTGGAAACTTCTACAATAAATGTGTGAACTTAGGAGAAAAAAAAATTATCCTAGAATCCCATGACTCGATTGCAGAGAGGCGAAACTCAACTCCAGAAAGCTACGATCCAAAATTAGAAGCTATCAATTTTTTGATACTTTAAGGATGGATCTTAAGAATTCAGGAGTAGACCCAAGCATTTTAAAAGTTAACTCTCCTATATTTGGTAACCTCAACGGTTAATTTTTTATGGGCACAAAATATAATGAGTGATATGCATATCATATGTGCATATTTATCTAATATATTGAAGAAGAGTCTGATACGCTATCGAAATGCCAAATATTGGACTTCGGTGGTGCCACATACTGTGCCATGTGTCGAGCGATGGTGGATCCATACATCGGGTCATAGAAGAGCACGTGCTCATGTTGCTTGTCGAAATGCTGATGCCTAGGTGGTGAGGGACAATAGCTAATGAAAGTTAAAAATCAAAAAGGAAAAGAAAAAAAAACTGATGGGAGGTACTTCCAATAGAAGTTTGAAAAGCCCAAACAAAAAGGAAATCTAACGTGGAGATATATGCCATATTTTATCTTACTGTGGGTTTGATGTATCAGATTGAGAACAGAGGTTGCCGAATATTTAGAGGAGAGTTTTTTTTTTAATAAAAAAAATCCATCCTTACCTCATTAATGCAGATCAGGGCTTATTAAATAGAGTCTAAAAAATATTCATGTCGGAGGTCTGAAAATGAGAAGAAAATATTATGTTTCATTTTACTATGCCTTTCACGGGAGAATGGATGTCGAATAGAAAAGTAGCATCCACGTGGGATAGGGGTGGAGGAGCACTGCATGTGCAATTGGGAGCGGCTTCCCAGTGATCACCATTCCTTTGGATAATTTATACGATTGAAAGTGCAGGCATTGGAGGGTAGTGGGGATGGAGGAGAAGGGTGATGTGAGGAGGAGGTTGGGATTTCGATCGGAGAGATGAGAGATAGCGATAGATGGTGCACAGATAGAGGAAGAGGCATGTCTTAGGCCAATCAACGAGATTGACGGTGATGGCGACTGCAACGATGATGGAGGAGGAGGCATAGAACAACGAGAGGTCTAGGGTTGGAAATGGTATATGACGATCAGAGCTTGGGATGGAGGCATGAGAGTGGGAGAGGTGGTGGATTAATATCGATAAGAGATAAAAGGTCGGATAGTCCGCTCGAGATCGATTTAGGATTTTCAATTGAGGATGGATGTACGGGATAAAAAAAAAAGTTGAATTTAAATGATGTTTCTTGGCTTTTATCGATGCTTTTCATCATCGCAACTTGTCGACGCTCTATAGTGTCGTAAAATGCTGATGCTTTTAAAAAGCATATATGGATATGTTATTTGAAATTTACTGGTGCTTTCTCTTAGTATCGGCAATATTAAGTCAGTAAATTTTTTTTTCTTGTAATGGTCACTGTTTGGGTCGGATGATATCCTCTCCTTTCAGTGGGAAAATAAATTACCATTTGCTAAGGTGGGTTTTACCATTCTCCGTTTGTGTAACCATCGTTGGAGTATCTCATTTTTTTCGATGATCAGTTGACTAGGAATTGCACACTAATTTATATTTTTTGGGAAACTACCAAATGATTGAGTTGTTGCATTTACGGATGATGTGCAAGTGAACGAATAACCAATGAGTTTGACAAGAAAAAACATTTGCAAGCGCACTTTCCAATTCCCAACTCATAAACAAAGTGATCATTGGAGATAATCTTCTGCTGTCTTCATAATCTCTTATACTTGCCAATTAGTGACAAATTCTACGTTTCTTCTTCCGGAATGAAAAAAATATATAAGAGGGAAAACAAAAGCCATGCGACTCTACCGATTTGGCATAATTAAAGGATAGAGTGGGAAAGAAAATGACAAGAAAAACTTGAAAACAGCAACATTCCATGGCTTGGCCATGAGGGAGACTTTGCATGTTAATGATTTATAAGACAGCAAACAACGACGAGTCCCATAACGAGCAGACGCTCTGTGTTGGGCTCCACCGCCAATGTCATAACATCTTCTCCAAGCATGACTCCTGAAACCGTGTGCTTCCTTTGAACCTGTAGTCACCAACTAACTTGGTTATAAGCATCCAATGATGTGATCTTTCTAGGGTTGGTTTTATGAATTCTTCTTAGCTAGCTTATGCATGGTAACTTGAGTGTTTGTTTCCGACGCGGAAACAAATCATTGGATCAACTTCTCTAATACTAGAGTTAAAGATACATTACCTGTGCCACAAGTCCTCCAGCCATGTCCATTATTCTGTACACTGACTGGTGCTTCAATATCTCTATCTTGTAACTAGCCTTGTTCTCCCTGCCACATCCCATAACTTCAATTCCAAAGGATCCACTTCCCTTTAGAATCCCACAAGCTTTTTTGACTCTAAATCTAGGCATCTTCTCTTCTCCATTCGAGTCATCATAACGATAAGCTTCCCATCTTCCAAACACCCGAAGCTTCTGTGCAAAGAACAAACAAAACACGAACAAAAGTCATCATTCTTCATTTTTTTTTTCCCATTTTTGATATGGTCGTCAGTTCATCAATAAATGGTCTCAAGTGAAGTGGCATTAATTAATGTCTTACCTTTCTTAGTATCTTGTAAAGAGCTTTGCCACCTTGATCCATGAGGTAGACCTCCTTGCAGCCCTTCTGGTCGTAGTTATCAACACGATAAACTATTTCGCCATTAGAATCATAGATGGTGCAACCATTCCCGTTCAACACCAATGACTTCATCCAAAGAGTGTATATCTCTGTACTAGAAGTCAGACAAGAAGAAGCATTGGAAGAAGAAGAAGAAGAAGGGGAAGGGTAGAGCGTGTGATTGTAGCTCTTGGCCATTGAACAGACTTGTCGCCTCATGAAGGTGGCTTCTCACCCTTTTATAGACTTCTGACAGCCCCAGTATTGGGCACATGACTGTGGTGTCCTTGGTATGGGGGCCACACCCAATGGGTCCATGCGGCAAGCATTTACAACCAATTAAATGAACATGTGAGGTCATCTATTTTCTTTTTCTTTTTTTTTCGGTTGCTGCAAAGATTCCAATGGACAGGAGCCGGAGGGAACCCGTATGAAGCTGGTTGTTTGTTTTTTTTTTTTTGGTAAAACCCGTGTGAAGCTGGTTGCTCAGTGTCCAACATCACTGCACACGTTTAGGGCATGGGTTTGAACAGAGAGGCTTTTCCTGATTCTATTATCACATGAGATGGAGCTGCCAAAGTAAAAAGAAATGAGGGAATCAATTTGTCTATTTTGCTTCATGGCATCTTAACTGGCTGTTCTGTACGTACCTCGTTGTTTAGGGACCTATGCATGGGACACGTGTGGTAGGCAGCATTATGTGATATGGTTTAGGATTCGTTTCATTCGTGGGAAATGTTTTCCTGACTAGTATATATTTTCTAGAAGGATAGTATGCCCGGATATATGATACTTGAAAAAATAATTTTTTATATATTTAGGTGGCTATAGAAAAATAGTACATTTTAGAATGATTCATGTTTTCTGATGGAATATGTGCTTTCGAAAAAATTATATTAAATATCTATCATGTTTTTAATAAAAAGAATGATTTTATCCTATTATATCTAAAAGCTTTAGGGCACATTTGAAAATAAATTATCCCAATTCTCTATCAATGGGAATTGGACTTTCCCATGCCTCATATAGAATTTTCTTTTATAATGATCCCGATTTTTAATTCCCTGCATGAATCTTAAAATAAAATTAAAAAAAAAAATATTTGAAACCTCATGCATTGAGCATGTGAGGCGGAAGAGGAGAACTGCTGAAGGAGTCTTTCTCCTCTTCGAATTCAATTAGGACAAGGAGTCCTATGGCCAATCAAACTCCGGTGAGGATTCTAAGACTCCTTTCTATAAATTCCCCGGCCCTTTCTTTTGTGCATTGCCCAAATTCTTAGTCAACCACGGGTGTAATTACAGGTTTTGTTGGATTGTTTTTGACAAGTGTCCTTCGGCAAACCACTATCGATTCTTAACCGAAGTTGAGGTAAGATCTCCTATTCTCTTTTCTTTTCTCTTTTTCGAACCCCATGAAGCCTTTAATGGCCGGATTGAGCCACCGATTTCATAGAGGAAGGAACCCCTCCCCCATTTTGTTCTTTCTTTTCTTTCCGCAGAACTGTTTGCCGTTGCCTGACACCATCTTATCTTGGTCGTCGAGGGCCAGAACCATCCCCAAGTGCAGCCGCCCAAAGTGCTGACGGAGATAGCCACGGCCATGGAAGGTAAATTGGCTACATACTTCCTCTATTTTAACTAGGAAGAAAACAAGAAAACAAGAGGAAGAAAACACAAAGAAAGAAATAAGAAAAAGAAAAAGAAAAGAAAAGAAAAAGAAAAGAGGGAGAAAAAAAAACAATTTTTTTTCCTCTCTTCCCTCTCTACCTTCTCCCCACTCTCTTTCTCTACAAGTTTCTCTCTCTCTACAAGTTTCTCTCTCTATTTTCTATCTACTTCTCCCTTTAGAATTTTCTTTCTTCATGAATTTTTTTCTCCAGAAATCCTAAGGACTAGTAGAGGGCTCCTAGATCACTTGGTTGATCCTAGGAGGGATCTAATTAGATCCGTAATATTCGGATGATTTTCTGTTCTCTGTCCTTAATCAAATATAATTTTTATGTCTAATCTTGATTATGTAGAAATGCAAATATCGGTACAATGTATCGAGTAGAAATACCTTGATCTCGAATTTATAGATCGAAGGGATTGAACAATAGCTGTACTTGAGTCTGAGACTAATAGAGGTAAGGATCCCTTTACATGATCTCCTATATATATGATTTTTTTCTGTATTGTGCATGATGATATTTTTAGTTTCACATCAAATATATGAATATTTCTTACTATATTTGCATCATCTATTTATTATTTTGATTGTTGGAAAATATGATATTTGGTTTTGAAATCAAATAATAATGTAACACAAAAATATAGAATAACTATTGATTATGAAAGAAGATTTGGATGAGCCATGATGTAGATTGCCGATCATGGATCAAATCATAACATCTTGGATTAATTGCCACTGTGGGCCAAAGCATGAATATTCTAGTTTATAACTACGAACCGAAGTACAGTTATTATAGATTGTCACCACAGACCGAAGTATGGTTTATGGTTTGCTAGTCATGGATCAAAGTGTGACTATGATTATTTCAAACTAAAAGATGATGATTGATTTGAAAAAAATATTAATGAAATATAATTGATGAGTCATATGAACATACACGTAATTTTTATGATGAAGTTATGAGAACATATAATTTGTGATATATATGTTCATATAACTATTAAGTTATATTGCATGCTTAACACGAGATATTATGATTTATGATTTCTCTCCGATATTGCTTATTCATTATTTTTGAAATGTATTATTATATTGATACATATATAATGGGGTTTCTATTGGACTGTAAAGCTCATCTTCCTTCATTTTTCTTTTCTTCTCAGAGTTACAAGATAGATGCATTTAGCTATTGTTGGAATCATGATTTAAAGGATTGATTAGATAGTGCATAATCAACGATAGTTAGATAATCGAGTTTTATAAATTGTACAAGGTTAATATCTATTAATGTGAAATTATTTATTATAAATTGAGATTGATAGCTTCCATGGGATGTAGAAATTATGAGAAATTTTACGGATCTTGCACATTCTTTAGGGCTTACCCTAAGAAATGTGCGGCTATCACGTATCCGATTCTAGTGTTGGGTTTGAGGCGTGATATCTTTTCTGTGAAATATCATAATCTTAGTCCCAAGGGATTGAATGCTTCTTTTCATCTCTCTTCTTTTAGAATTTTAACCAAATATAAGGTCTTTCTCTATTTCTCTTTTGTCCACACTTTCTCCCCTCATCTTTCCTCGAATCAAATGAGTCCTTAGTGTTTCTCTTAAGATTGTTTTATATCTCTCTTATTTTAATATAAGGCCAAGTTCTAAGGTTATTGTACGAAATTTATTGCAAGAGTTCCTCTTGATATGTCCATATTAACCCAATCTACCCATGTAAGTCTAAAAATAGAAAGTGTTGACCTACTGAGTTGATTTTGATGAATACAAAATATTTACGTATGATATTAATAATTTTTTATTTTTAAAATAGTTAATTTATTTTATAGTAAGTTTAATTAATAAGTGCGAAAGATTGAAGATATATAAAAATATTTAAAAAAATAAATTTTAAAATTTAAAAGATATTTAAAATATTTTGAAAACTTCTACGGTAATATCAGGGAAGAAAAGGTTATCTTAGAATCTCAAGAGTCGATCCCAGATAGACAGGACTCAACTCTCGAAAGCTATAGGCCCAAAATAGAAGCCATCAAATTTTTTGACGCTTTAAGAGTGGACCCCAGGACTTCAAGAGTCGATCCCATTATTTTAAGAGTCAACTCTTCTGTACTTGCTAGCCTCAATGGCTAGTTTTTCCGCGAGCACAAAATGTAATTAGAAATTAGTGATATGCAAATCGTACATGCGTTATCTATCTAATATATTAAAGGAGAGCCTGGTATGGGCTCGGAATGCCAAATGTTGGACTTCTGTGACACCACATGCCATGCCATATGCTCGTGTTGCTTGCCGAAATGCTGATGCCTAGATGGTGAGGGGCAATTGCTGATGAAAGTTGAAAATAAAATGGAAAAAAAAAATAGTGAAGGTTATGTACTTTCAATAAAAGTTTGAAAAGTCCAAACAAAAAAGAAACCTGATACAGAGGTGCCAAATTTCATCTTACTATGGGCTTGATTTACTGGATTGAGAACAAACACTACAAGAAATTTAATTTTTTGCGACGAAATTTTAGCGACGAAATAATTTTCATCGCAAAAAAGTAGGCTTTTGCAACGAAATTTAAATTTCATCCCCAAAAATTAGGTATTTGCGACGAAAAAAATTGCGTTGCAAAAAGTTATATCTTTTGCAACGAAATTTTTTTTTTTGTTGCTAGAAGTTCATTTTTTGTTGCAAAAAACAGTTTTTTTGGCGACGAAATATTTTTTTTCGTAGTTAAATTTTTTTTTTTTGCGACAAAAAAAAATTTTATCGCCAAAAAATTATATTTTTTACGACGAAATTGATTTTTCGTTGCTAAAAAAAAAAGACTTTTGCGACCAATTTTATTTATATTTAGCGACGAAACTATTGCGTCGCTAAATTTTATTTTATTAAAAAATTTTTGAATATTTTGCGACGAAAATTTAAATTTCGTTGCTAGAATTGATTTTTAGCGACGAAAGTTTTTTCATCGCAAAAAAATTTTTTTTTGGCGACGGAAAAATTTTTCGTTGCTAAATTTTTTTTTGCGACGAAAATAGTTACGTCGCCAAAAATTTAATTTTTAGTGACGAAATATTTGTTTCGTTGCGAGAAACTTGATTTCCCGATCATTTGCGACGAAATTAAATTTTCGTTGCCAAAAATTAATCATTTGCGACGAAAATATTTTTGTTGCAAAATTTTTTTTTTCGCGACAGAATATTTATTTTTAGCAACGAATTTATTTCGTCACTAAATATTTTTTAATTAAAAATAAAACCGAAGGTATTCTGCCCTAATTGAAAAAACCCGCTTGATCTCCCTCCCGGCCCGATCTCCGTCGTGGTCATCCAAATCTTCTCCCTCCCCGATCTCCGGCGACAGTCGTCGTTCCCCGATCGCCGATCGTCCTTCCCGGTAAGTCCTCTCCCTCCCCGCCACCATCCTCTCTCTCTCTCCCTCCCCACCGCTGTCGAGCCCTCCCTCCCCGCCACCGTCGCCGCTCGAGCCCGCCCCCCGTCGCTGATCGAGCCCACCTCCTAGCTTGCCGGCCATCTCCCTCCCGCCTCGCCACCCTCTCCTCCGCGCACCGAATCCTCCCTCTTCTCTGCCTCCTTCCCTCCGGTTCCCTCCAATCCGTCGAAACCCTAACCCTCCAATCCATAAAACGAAGGTGGCGGCCACCTCTCCTCCCTCCCTTTCCTCCTCCTTCCATACTTTCCTCCTATTCTTCCTCGCCGGCCGCCGCCGAAATGACTACCTCCTCCTCCTATTCTTCCTCGCCGGCCAAGGATAAGGCCCTCGTCGCCTCCAAATCCCTCCTCCACATCACCACCCCCGACGCCGTCCTCGCCTTCCTCAGCCGCCACGCCGGCCTCTCCCCCCGCCAGCTCCACGCCTTTGTCCGCCGCCGCCACGCTGGCCTCTCCCTCCCTTTCTCAGTCTGTGTTTTTTTTTTTTGTTTTCGTAGGGCCGCCGCAGCCGCCGCCGCGTCGCCGCCGGGCCGCCGCCGCCGCGTCGCCGCCGGGCCGCCGCCGCCGCGTCGCCGCCGCCGCGTCGCCGCCGGGCCGCCACCGCCGCGCCACCGCCGGGCTGCCACCGCCGGTTGCCGCGGATTGTCACCATCACTGCTCACGATTGAAGGTGAAACCAATTTTTTAATTTATATATTTTTTTAATTTTTTTTAATAAATTTTAGTCATTAAAAATAATTATTTATTATTTTAGTAATTAGATATAATGTTAGATATAATTATTTGTTTGATATAATTAATGTTAATCATGATTTAAAAATATTTTTAAAATATTTTTTTTAATAATAATATATTAATTGTAGCATAAAAAATTTATAAGCCTTAGAATTTCCGTTCGAGGATAGCGTGCAAAAACCAATATTTTTTTTTATGAAAAAAATATTGGTGCTTTACACACTATTCTCGAATTATCCTCGTGGACAGTTTGGGCACGTGAATGAATTTAATATTGCAACACATATGCTTGTATATCGCAGAGTTTTGTCGGTATTTTCGATCATGTTCTCTGGATACATAGCACAATTTTAATGCTTGTGTATCTGGAGAACTGCGTCGAAATGCTGCCGAAATTTTTTTGGTATACAAGACATGTATTGCAATATTAAATTCTTACGTTCCTGAATGGAATAGGACCATCACCCTATAGGTAGGAGATATAAGGCGTTAGTCAACTATTATTACATAAAATTGATTGTATAGTTTGCATCATAAATATGTAGGTATGGATCGTGGTTGGATGTCTTTGCGTGATAAGTTCTGTCCCGAGTATATTACGGGTGTGACGACTTTTATGAATGTGGCGTCCAATCATACTAGAGAAGATGGGAAAGCTCGTTGTCCATGTCGTCGATGTAGGAATTTATTTTGGTGTACCTTATCGGACATTCAGAATCATTTATACGAACACGGTATAGATGTGACTTACAAGAGATGGACTTGTCATGGTGAAGATTTGCCGACTAGCTCGAACATGTTGTCCAGGAGTCCCATAAATCCGTCGTCAGTCGGTGGATCATGCAGTCGTGAAAGACAAACACTTGGTGAAGAAGATAGAGAAATTTTAGAGGATCTTCATCCGGAATTATTTGAAGTAAATGTAGAAGCGAGAGCAGAACATCAGCATTCCATTCCGAGACAAGAAGCTGAAGAGGACATTAATATATCTATAAATGATAGATTCGAGCGTCTATTAAGAGATGCACAAAGTGATGTTTATCCTGGTTGTAAGAAGTACTCTCTGTTGTCCGCCGTAATAAAGTTATTACACATGAAGATACTTGGTAAGTGGTCAAACAACTCGTTTAATTGGTTGCTCAAATTTTTGAAGGACTTACTGCCAGAGGGAGAGTTACTTCCGTCAAGTCATTATGAAGCCAAAAAATTATTGAAAGGACTCGGTTTGGGAGTCGATGACTTGGGCCTACGCTGTGAAAAGATACATGCATGTCCGAATGATTGTGTTCTATTTCGGAAGGATAAACAAGATCTACAAGCATGTCCAATTTGTCATTCAAGCAGATGGAAAGAAAGTCGTGGTAAGGATAAGAAGAAAAAGAAAATACCATGCAAGATTCTGCTGTACTTTCCGATTACACCACGATTGCGTCGATTGTTCATGTCGAGGCATACTGCTTGTGACATGCGGTGGCATAAGGAGGTAAATAATATGGACGATGATGTCATGAGACATCCATCAGATGGAGATGCATGGAAACATTTTGATCGTGAACATCCATGGTTTGCAGCTGATTCACGAAATATCAGGCTAAGGTTGGCAACAGACGGATTTAATCCATATGGTAATCTTAGTACTGCTTATAGTATGTGGCCAGTTATGGTATTTCCTTATAATTTACCACCATGGAAGTGCATGAAATCACCTTTTAATCTATTGGCCTTGTTGATCCCGGGTCCCCGTGCCCCTGGAAGAGACATAGACATATTTTTAGAGCCATTGATCGAAGAGTTACAATATTTGTGGGAAGAAGGATGCGAAACATATGATCATGTTGTAGGAGGCATCTTTCGTATGCATGCAGCATTGCTTTGGACAGTTAACGATTTTCCTGCATATGGCGATATTTCTGGATGGTATACAAAAGGGTATAAAGCATGCCCAACTTGTAACGATGATATTACATCGGACCGTATTCACGGAAAGATTTGTTTTACCGGCCATCGACGTTTCTTGCCAGATGATCATAGATGGAGGAGAAGTCTTAAGTTCAATGGCAAGCATGAACGACGTGCGCAGCCAAGATTCTGGTCTACGGATAATATTTTAAATCAATTACCAAACCTACAGGATGTCATATTTGGTAAGGGTCTGGCCAGCCAAGTAGGGGTGCGAACAAGTATCGGAAATTGGAGAAAAAAGAGCAAGTTGTTTGATCTTCCATATTGGAAAACACTTCTTCTTCGACATAATCTTGACGTCATGCATATTGAAAAGAATATATTTGATAATGTATTTTATACCATTCTTAATATCGAAGGAAGAACAAAGGATACCGTAAAGGCTCGTCTTGACTTAGAGGATATGCGGATTAGAAAGGAATTACATTTGATTCGACGAGGGGATAGGCTGGTGAAGCCATTGGCATGTTATACACTGAATTGAAGAGAGAGAAATCAATTTCTTTCATATTTGAGATCAGTGAGGTTTCCTGATGGATACGCCTCAAACTTGAAACGGTGCATCAAGTCGAAAGATGGGAAGATCGTCGGGATGAAAAGTCATGATTGTCATGTACTTCTACAGCATGTGCTCCCAGTTGGTTTGCGCGGATTGTTGCCGGATAATGTGTGTGATGCGTTACTTGATCTAGAAACTTATTTTCGAGACTTATGTGCGAAGACATTGAGACGAAGTCAGATCGACATATTGGAGAAGAAGATTATCATTACTCTCTGTAAGCTCGAGATGATATTCCCTCCCGCCTTCTTTGATATCATGGTGCATCTTTCTGTTCATCTTCCACATGAGGCTAGATTGGGTGGGCCAGTACATACAAGATGGATGTACCCAATTGAAAGGTAATTGCATGATATTGTAATATTTATTATTCATTATTGTATTCTTATTATATGTGATATCAATTGATAATTTATTGAATAGGGAGATGCGTGAATACAAGAGTGCCGTCACTAACAAAGCACGGCCTGAAGGTTCAATAGCAGAGGCACATGTTATGAATGAATGTCTGACGTTCTGCTCTATGTACCTTCGACGAGTGGAGACCAAATTTACAAGGCCACAGCGGAATATTGATGTTGACGAGATTCTGACCGATGGATTGTCCGTGTTCTCCAATGTTGCCCGACCATATGGTAAAAAAGATTTTCGAATGTTGACACCACAAGAAACGGATGACATGCATTGGTATGTGCTAAACAATTGCGAGGAGGTAGAAGCCTACATGATGTGAGTATATACATTTAATTTTTATTTGTTGATATATCAATGAATGCACGTGGACTCTAAATTAAAATATACATGGTATTACTGTATCACTTCAGAGAACACGAAAGTGAGCTCAGAAGAAGTAATCCTACATTAGCAGCGGCACGACATAGGAATCAATTCACATCATGGTTTGACGAACGGGTAAGTTATGTTCATGTTCATCCATGATTAAAAGTTTGTTTATATAGTATTTATTTTGTCAAATTTAACCTGCTTATTGTTCTTTTAATTGTAGATAGCTCAGCTACGTATAGACAATCCTAACTGTATCAGTAATGACTTAGCTGCACTTGCACGAAAACCTGACAGACGTGTATCAGTATATTCAGCATGCATAGTCAATGGTGTGCGATTCTTAACGGAAGATCGCGATCGTGATCGAACCACACAGAATTGTGGAATAAGCGTGGAGGGCGAGCACAAGGGTGAAATAATAGATTTTTTTGGTGTTCTGCATGAGGTTATAGAGTTGAGATATAGTGGTCTTCGACGGATTGTGTTATTCAAGTGTCGATGGTATGACTTAGGACGACACAGGCCAATTGTTATAGATCCTCAACTCGTCAGTGTCCACACTGGTCATGTATGGTATGAAAGTGATCCTTATATTTTTGCAAAGCAAGCAAGACCAATGTGGTATATTGATGATAACAAAATGAAAGAGCCTTGGCGAGTTGCAATAAGGGCTCAGCATAGGCATTTGTTTGATCCTGCACTTTTCACATGCCCGAACGATGAACATCTTGAGAATGAAGTCTGTGCAATTATTGAAAACGAAGCATATCAAATGCAAGCACCAGATAACATATTAGTGCCAGATGATACGATTGACATAGGATAATTACAAAGAGACGACTATGAACCTGAGGATGTTTCTGTTGGATCATCGATAAGGGCACGAACACGAGCACGATCCAATAATGACTTCGTTAATGACAATGATGATAGTACTTCAGGGTCGAAGTCTTCTATGACTCCCGTCGAAGATGACTATATGGACACGAGTTCAGAATCTGAGAACAATAATTAATATGAATAAGTAATTTAATTTATTTTTTTTTTATTATATCATGTAATACTTGAGTTTTTTTGATTACTTACTGATTTAAATTATTTTAATCATTGCAGCATCATGACTGGTCCTGGACGTAGACATTCACGGGGTAGGCAGCAGGCTCCGCTTGATGATACACATCCTCACTTTAGCATTTTGCATGATGAGTCAGAGGATTTAGATGAGACTCAGTTGCCCGAGTCCACAGAGCCGCCTAGTGCTCAGCCAGAGCTTGCCCAGCCGGAGGCCATGGTACCGCAGCATCATCCCCTTACAGGTACATCTCTATCAATTTATAAACCATATATATTTTTTTGTTATATGCATTTAGTGATACATGATATATGTTCATTTCATCAATTTTTACATGTAGGAACACAGCATCGACGTGCAGTGCGTGGTCCTAGTAGGGGTCTTGTTTTGGAAAAATATGTGCATACACACAATGAAAAACCGAAGGTACATATATTTCGAGATCATCCGGTTGGCACAGAGGCTAGTATCGTCGCAAATGAGATCAGTTTGTATATGTGGAATCATTTTTCGTGGGCTGCTGAAAGTTTCAAGCATATAGCTCCTCGATACCGTGATGCTCTAGTCTCTCACATCAGGGTAAGAATTAAATTTGGATGTCTTGCATATCATTACATGATCCATATTATTTTTGGTTATATAAATAAATTTTTTATTATATGAATAATTTCATGTATTTGCCTTTTGGTATGATTACTGTGTAGGATAATATTGACTTCGAGGATTGCACTGACGAAGAAGTGACGACATGTATTCTCAAAATGGCTGCAAATAGATACAGAGATCGGCGATGTAGGCTTCATAAATACTGCAATGAGCTGCAAGCGAAGGGGATTGATCCTGTGACCCAGCCATACAGAAATTGGGCTGGGTCTAGTGACGATTGGCGGTGGTTATGTGAGCATTTTGGAAGTGAGGCATTTCAGGTATGTCTAGTGTTCCAAGTTTTTTTAATTATGTTATGTCCTTTATTGGTTATAATTGTATGTATTTTGTAGCGACGATCGGAGGCGAATAAGGTGAATAGGAGCAAGATTGATTCTATTCACATGCAAGGAAGTGCCTCTTTTGCACAGGGAATGAAGAGGATGGTACGTAACTACATTTGCAATCATACTTTGTAACTTTTTATTAAATATTTACATTATTTTGATATCTTTTTTTCTTTTTTTTTGTTTGAACAGGGACTATCCGGAGTCGACGCCTATGCTAAATTCTATCAAAACAAGAGTGGCGAGTTCGTGACCGAGGAGGCGAGGCAGCGTCATGTAAGTATCATTACTCTACATTTTGAATACTTTTAAAGAGTTTGAAAAAAATTTATGATTTTATTTGGTTTATTGTGAAGGAAAAAATGTTAAAATTGAGAGAGCAGGCGACGAGGGAGGTGGGATCTGATGGTGATACTGGATCGCAGCAGGTTTGTTTGATGACAGATGATACGATTTTGGATACCATCCTCGGACGGCAGCTAGGATCTGGTCATAGCATGCGGTCCAAAAAATCACGCAGTTCGTCATCCGGTCGGTCTGATGATGCATCAGTGCCAGAGGTAGTTAGGACATCCATGAGCATGATGCAAGATCAGATTAGTTACTGGATGAATCGTAGTCAGACGCTCGAGAGGATCGTAGCTGCGGTAGCGGGACGGCTCGATATTGATGCTTCTGAGTTAGCACCTCTACAGTCACATGATGCCGCCTCTGCACCACCATCGCGACACGTATCGGGTCAGGGATCGACGCCTGGAGGAGGGAACGAGGCCAATGAGTCAGATCATACTTAGTTTGTACTTATTTTAAATTTAAAATGGTGTATGGACTTATATTTTTGTATATGACAAAGATGGTTATGAAACTTTTTGTTATTTGAAATTGGTCTTTTGACTTAGAATATTTTTATTGTGTTAACATACTGTTTATTTAAAATATGTTTGATCAGATAATTTGTATTTGAGCAGGTTTTTTTGAAAAATTAATAAAAATTTTATTTTTTATCCAAAATTTATTTTAGCGATAAAATATTAATTTCATCGCAAAAAAATTTGTGAACCCAAAAAAGTAAAATATTTATTATTCATTGCGACGAAATTTTTTATTTCGTTGCTATTTTTGCGACGAAAGTCTTAGTTTCGTCGCTAAAAATTATAACTTTTACGACGAAATTTTTATTTCGTCGCAATTATGCCGACGAATATTTTTATTTCGTCGTCCTTATAGCGACGAAATTATTATTTCGTCGCCATTATAGCGACGAAATTTTTTTTTCGTCGCAATTTTTGCGACGAAATTATTTCGTTGCTATTTTTGCGACAAAAAAAAAATTTTCGTCGCTAAAAATTTAAACTTTTTGCGACGAAATTTTTATTTTGTTGCAATTATAGCGACGAAATTATTATTTCGTCACCATTATAGCGACGAAATTTTTTATTTCGTCGCCCTTTTAGCGACGAAAATTTTATTTCGTTGCTATTATAGCGACGAAATTTTATTTCGTCGCAATTATAGCGACGAACATTTTTTTCGTCGCAATTTTTGCGACGAAATTTTTGCGACAAATTATTTTGCGACGAAATCCGTCGCTAAGTTTTGCGACGAAATTCATTTTCGTCGCAAAAAATAAGAAAAAATTTTTTTTAATCAAAATATTTAGCGACGAAATTTTTTTTCGTTGCAATTTTAGCGACGAAAATTTAAGCTCTTGCGACAAAATATTTTCGTCGCTAATACAGTACATAACTTCGTCGTCTGGGTTTACTATTTTTTGCGACGAAATAAAATATTTTCGTCGCTAAGATCTTTTGCTACGAGGCTTTCTCTACAAATTTTTAGCGACGATATATTTCGTCGCAAATACTTTTAGCGATGAAAATAAGATTTTTAGCGACGAAAAAATTTCATCGCAAAAAATCAAATTTCTTGTAGTGAAAGGCTGTCGAACACTCAGAGGAGAGAGCTTTTTTTTTTTAAAAAAAAGAACCATTCTTACCTCATTAACGAAGATCTGGGCTTGAAAAATATTCATCTTGGAGGCCCGAAAATGAGAAGAAAATGCCATGTTTCATTTTATTGCGGCTTTCACGGGAGAAATGATGTCGAATAACCAATAAGTTTGACAAGAAAAAGCATTTGTAAGCGCACTTTCCAATTCCCAAGTAATAAACGAAGTGAATCATTGGAATCTCTTACATTTGCCAATTAGTGAAAAATTCTTTCTTCTTCCATTATGAAAAAGATGAGAGGGAAAACAAGGGGGGAAAAATGACTCTATGGACTTGGCATGAATTAAAGGATAGAGGGGGAAGGAAATGACAAGAAAAGCTTGAAATAGCAACACTGCATTGCTTGGCCGTGTGGAAGACTTCACATGTTAATGATTTATAAGACAGCAAACGACGACGAGCCCTATAACGAGCAAACGATCTGTGTTGGGCTCCACAGCCAATGTCATAACATCTTCTCCAAGCATAACTCCCGAAACAGCGTGCTTCCTTTGAACCTGCTGTCACCAATTAACTTGGATATAAGCATCCAATAATGTGATCTTTCTAGCTAGGGTTGGTTTTATGGATTCTATCTTCTTAGCTAGCATATGGTAACTTGAGTTACTCAAGTGTTTGTTTCCAACGCGTAAATAATCATTGGATCAACTTCTCTAATACTAGAGTTAAAGATATACATTACCTGTGCCACAAGTCCTCCAGCCATGTCCATTATTCTGTACACTGACGGGTGCTTCAATATCTCTATCTTGTAACTAGCCTTGTTCTCCCTGCCACACCCCATAACTTCAATTCCAAAGGACCCACTTCCCTTTAGAATCCCACCAGCGTTTTTGACTCTAAATCTAGGCTTCTTCTCTTCTCCATTCGAGTCATTGTAACGATAAGCTTCCCATCTTCCAAGCACCCGAAGCTTCTGTACAAAGAACAAACAAAACACGAACTAAAGTCATCATTCTTCATTTTGCAGTTCATCAATAAATGGTCTCAAGTGACGTGGCATTAATTAATGTCTCACCTTTCTTAGTATCTTGTAAAGAGTTTTGCCACCTTGATCCATGAGGTAGACCTCCTTGCAGCACTTCTGGTCGTAGTTATCAACACGATAAACTACTTCACCATTAGAATCATAGATGGTGCAACCATTCCCGTTCAACACCAACGACTTCATCCAAAGAGTATAAATCTCTCTACCAGAAGTCAGACAACAAGAATCATTGGAGGAGGAGGAGGAAGAAGAAGAAGAAGGGGAAGGGAAGAGAGTGTGATGGTAGATTTTGGCCATTGAACAGACTTGTCACCTCTCGAAGGTGGCTTCTCAGCTTTTTATACTTCTGATCGCCCCAGGATTGGGCACGTGACAGTGGTGTATTTGGTATGGGGTCCACACGCAGTGGGTCCACGCGGCAAGCGTTTAGAGCCAATAAAATGAACATGTGAGGTAATCTATTTTCTTTTTTTTTTTTTTGGTTTATTTTTAGTGAATCGTACTAAGAAAGTTGCAAATATTAGTACGAGAGGAGGGGGCACGTATGGACCTGGTCGCTCAGTGTTCCGCATCAATGCTCACGTTTAGGACATGGGTTTGAATAGAGAAAGGTTCTCTCGATTCCATGATCACATGGGGGGGGGGGGGCGGGGGGCTACAAAAATAAAAAAGAAATGAGGAAATCAATTAGTCTATTTTGTTTCATGACATCTCAATTGACTGATCTGTACGTACCTCATTGTTTATGGATATGTGCATGGGACACGTGTGGTAGGCAGTGTTCTGTGATGTGGTTTGGGATACCTTTCCTTCGTGAGAAAAATTTTCCTCATCAGAATACGTGCAATTGGGAGTGGCTTTTTTGAGATCATCATTTTTCTGGACAATTTATATGATTAAAAGTGCGGGCATTGAAGGGCAGTGGGGATGGAGGAGGAAGATGATGTGAGGAGGAGATTGAGATTTCGATCGGAGTGGTGAGGGATAGCGACGGATGATGCACAGATAGAGGAGGAGGCATATTTTAGGCCAATCAGCGAGATTGACGACGATGGCAACTGCAACGATGATGGAGGAGGAGGCATAGAACAACGAGAGGTCTAAGGTTGGAAATGATGCACGATGATCGGGGTTTGGGATGGAGGCATGAGAGTGGGAGAGGTGGTGGATTGATATCGACAAGAGATAAGAGACTGGATAGTCCGCTCAAGATTGATTTAGGGTTTTCAATTGAGGACGGATGTATGGGATAAAAGAGAAGTTGAATTTTAATGATGCTTCATGGCTTTCATTGACGTTTTTCATCATCGCAACTTGTCGATGCTTTATAGTGTCATAAAATGCTGATGCTTTTAAAAAGCATTGGCACGTAGATACATTATGTAAAATTGGTCGATGTTTTTTTCTAGCATTAGCAATATTAAATTAGTAAATATCTTTTTTTTTTGTAGTAGTCATTGTTTAGGTCAGATGATATCCTCTCTTTTTAGTGGGAAAATGAATCACCGTTTGCTGAGATGGGGTTTATCATTCTCCATTTGTGTAACCATCATTGAAGTATCTCATTTTTTCTATGATCAGTAGACTAGAAATTGCACACTAATTTATATTTTTTGGGAAACTACCAAATGATTGAGTTGTTGCATTTACGGATGAAGTGCAAGTGAACGAATAATCAATGAGTTTGACAAGAAAAAACATTTGCAAGCGCACTTTCCATTTCCCAACTAATAAACAAAGTGATCATTGGAGATAACCTTCTGCTGTCTTCATAATGTCATCATTCTTTATTTTTTTGACATGGCCATCAAATAAATTAATGATATCAAGTTAAGTGGCATTAATTAATGTCTTACCTTTCTTAGTATCTTGTAAAGAGTTTTGCCACCTCGATCCATGAGGTAGACCTCCTTGCAGCACTTCTGGTCATAGTTATCAACACGATAAACTACTTCGCCATTAGAATCATAGATAGATGGTGCAACCATTCCCGTTCAACACCAACGACTTCATCCAAAGAGTATATATCTCTCTACCAGAAGTTAGACAAGAAGAAGCATTGGAAGAAGAAGAAGAAGAAGGGGAAGGGAAGAGAGTGTGATGGTAGATCTAGGCCACGGAACAGACTTGTCCCCGCTCAAAGGTGGCTTCTCAGCCTTTCATAATTCTGACTGCCCCAGGATTGGGCACGTGCGGCAAGCATTTAGACCCAAATCTATTTTCTTTTTCTTTTTTTGGTTTATTTTTAGTCAATCGTGCGGTTTTTTATTTTTTTATAATCGTACTATTTGGTTGCTAGGAAGATGCCAATATTAGTACGAGAGGAGGGGACACGTATGGAGCTGGTTGCTCAGTGTTCAGCATCAATGCTCACGTTTAGGACATGGGTTCGAATCGAGAAGGTTCTCTCGATTCCATGATCACATGGGGGGTGGGGGTGGGGGTGGGGGTGCGAGAGCTATAAAAATAAAAAAGAAATGAGGAAATCAATTAGTCTATTTTGTTTCATGACATCTCAATTGACTGATCTGTACGTACCTCGTTGTTTATGGACATGTGCATGGGACACGTGTGGTATGCAGTGTTATGTGACGTGGTCTAAAAGAGTGCTTTTCGTAGTTAATGTAAAAAAAAAAAATTTATATAAATAATTTAATTTTTAACTTATTTATCAAATTAATATAAAAATGATAAAATATCATTTTAAATGCTACGTCACCGTCCAAATAATATAGTATTTTTAAAAATACTATTTCAAATAGTATTTTTAAAAACACCATTCGAAATGATGTTTTTAAAAATATCATATTATTTAACGATTTTAATTTTTTTTTCAAAAAATAATAAAAAATAAAAATAAAAATTTTAAATTTATAAAAAAATAAAAATTTTAATTTTAAAAAAAATAAAAATTATCATTTAAAATTAATATCCCCATTTCAAATTATCTTTTTAAAAAATATCTAAAAAAAATTGGTGTAAAAAAAAATTAAAAATACCATAAAAAAGAATTGAAAAGAAATAGAAATTATAATTCTAAATTTTAAGAAAATAAAAATTTTAATTTTAATTCAAATAAAAATTATCATTTCAAATTACAATCTCCTTTTCAAATTATTTTTTTTAAAAAATATCATAAAAAAAGAAAAAATGAGAAAAAAATAAAAATTATAATTTTAAATAAATTTTAAAGAATAAAAATTTTAATTTTAATTCAAATAAAAAAGTTAATTTTAAATTATTTTGTCAATTTAAAATTAATTTTTTAAAAAAATATCTCAAAAAAAATCTTAAAAATTAAAAAAATAAAAAATATCATAAAAAAATGAGAAAGAAATGAAAAAATAAAAATTATAATTTTAAATTTAAAAAAATAAAAATTTTAATTTTAAATTTAAAAAAATAAAAATTTTAATTTTAATTCAAATAAAAACCATCATTTCAAATTACTTTCTCCATTTTAAATTAAATTTTTTAAAAAAATATGTCAAAAAAAAGTGCCATAAAAAAATATTTAAAAAATAAAAAAAAAATAAAAAATTATAATTTTTAATTTAAAAGAAATAAATTTTTTAATTTTAATTAAAATAAAAAAATACTATTTCAAATTATTTTTTTTAAAAAATATTCCAAACAAAGAAGTAAAAAATAAAAAAAATGAGAAAAAATAAAAATTCAAATGTTAATTCCAATAAAAAACATAAATTCAAATTATTTTTTCCATTTAAAATTAATTTTTTTAAAAAAATATCCCAAAAAAATCTTAAAAAATTAAAAAAATTAAAAATATCATAAAAAAATAATAAAAAAATAAAAAAATTATAATTTTGAATTTAAAAAAAATTAATTTTAATTCAAATAAAAAATATCATTTCAAATTACTTTTTCTATTTCAAATTAATTAATTTTTTTTTCATACCGCACCGTACGTAGCTGTTCGTGCCCGTACCAAATCGAGATGTACTAGTGTGGTCTAATTCATCTTATAATTAAATTATTCGATATATTATTATTATTTACATTATAATTTCTATAGCCCTTTTAGCATAACTTTTTCTCTCCTAATATTTTGAGACACATTAGAATATGTGTAACTATATCCACAAAGCATAATATCCGATTACTTGAAATTAAATAATATAAAATAAAATTAATAATTAATAATATTAAATAGAATAAAAATATTAAGAATAAAAAATAGTATAATAAAAGTTTCAAAAATACTAAGTACAAATCTAAAAAAGACTAAGTCCTACAAGGACGTCGTGGTGTCCGTGGTCACTTGGACCTTCCAAGGAAGGTCCTCAACGGCTGCTCCTACTCTTGCTGTGATGGCTCCTCCCCTATATCAGTGGAGGAGATCTGCTGGTCATGCTGCTTAGGAATAACTGATGTTGTCGGATCATCTACGGACTGAGCGACCCGCTCAACCCTCTCATCTGGATACACGGATGGGCCTGAAAAGAAAGTATCATACTCATGTAGCCAACTGGTACCTAGTGATGTCATCTGGGGGATATAGGAAGAAGAAGGCACTACCATTTGTGGATCAAAAGGCGATGGCATCTGTACAGCATCTAGTGATGATATCTGTGGAATATAAGGTGATGACATATGTGGAATATATGGTGACGGCGTATATCTCATATCTGGTGCATCGACTGCTCCATACCAAGACGCACAGCTATATGGATCAACACCAATCGCCACTAATGTTTCGAAACTTGTTCTCTTTCTCTCATATAGTATCCGAATCTGTTTGTCCTCATCAGTCGTCGATAAAGCACGACGAGCGTCCAATACAAGATCCGACATAGAATCAGTTTATAAAATAAAAATAAAACAGTCAATATACTGTAAAATATAAAATAAAAATATAACCCAAACAATATAAACTAATTTTGGTAGTCTAACCAAAAGACGCACAGTAGAATTCTCGCCCTCGTATCCGAGAACTGCATACCAAGGCTGTCCAATGACTCGCACTGTAATGCTAAAAAATCAAGCCATGTAGTCATTGGTATATGAATGGCCTCTCAAAATGGAATCACCATGAATAATGTGATCTCGACGTGCATCCCAAATATCGATGTACTCTGTATGTCTGATACGCCAGTCAATACGAGCTCTCCCTCGTCGATCAATACGATGAAGTCCCTAGCTGGTATCAAACTGCTTTGGGATATCCTGAATCTGACCAAACTGCCGTAGGACACGATTGGAAAGATGCCACTCTACCACATCAAAATAAATAAGTGGTACCCTAGCAGTCCATATGTCATATCCAATTGTACACAACTGTGGCAATATAGCCAATATCTCATCTGTATATGGCTCCCACAAAAATTGATAGAGTTAAAATAAAAAAAATTAGTAAGCTAAAATTTTAATAGATTATGAATACTGTAAAATGATATTTGTAAAAAATTTAAAATTTATCCATCTATATGTATCAACTAATGTATCCAACTGGCACCTATAAATCCGTGCCACTCTCGTCGATACGTGATGAACGTTGAATGTAACGTTCCATCTGTTTCACAATCTAGTCATGTTAAATAAATTTTATCGAATTTAAAACAGTAAGTTTCAAATAAAAAAATTAATATTTTTATACCTATATCCCAATGGTCCGTCTAGTCTGAATGGAACATCAGGATCATGCTGTTCTGATGGCATCTCAAGCAACTGTCATCGTAATGGACTAATAGTCGGCATACACTCCCATACCCAAATCTGCAAATTTTAAAAAAATCATACATGATATACCCAATGTTTGAAATATAATTGAATATTAAAAATAAAAATTTTTAATTCATATATCTGTAATAATACAAGATAACCATCAATCTCGCTCTGATCAGCATAAGAACCCCGATACATAGCTCTGTATAAGCAAGCTAGTACTGCACTGCTCCATCTGAGTCTACGAGCGAAGTCTAAATCCTCTAATAATGGCAAAAATACAACTTCATCTTATTCGATGAAGTATCGGATAACAGGACACCACCTAACAATCGCAGCACCTGACCTCTAACATACTGCTGCACCATCTCCTCTGGTGCATCATTCGCAATATGAAAATATCGATAACGATCATCCAAACACTGAATCCTAAGTCGTGAATGATCGAAAAAGTGTGCGTCGGGCTCAAACCCTAGCAATCGCAAGCACAAAGCCTGCCACTCTAGAATGGTAAGCGTGGGATCAACTCCGGTAACTGGATCACCATCAACTGGTAGTCCAATAAGGATGCTGACATCCTATAAAGTGATGGTCGCCTCACCAAATGGAAGATGAAATGTGTGTATCTTTGGACGCCATCTCTCAAGCAAAGCAGTAATAAGAGCAACGTCCATCTATATACGATCAATCCGATATACTCCATAAAATCCAAGATATCGTAAATAATCCAGCACTCTATGTGGGATGTCCTCTGTCCTCTAGAAGTCAACATCGGATCATCGTAGACGAAGATGTCTGGGCTCCTGCAATAAAATATAACAATTAGATAATGTATATGACTTTTCAAAAAAAAATAGTAAATAGGTTTGGAATGCTTACGCCACCATCTAAAATAGTCTGTGATCGATGGTGCTCCTGCAATGTAAGAATACTGTTGTCTCGAGGATCGGGATACTGCAGATCATAAACCATAATACGCTAATGAATTAAAATAATAATATTATCACAAGTGTATTAAAAAATAAAAAATATGATAGCCATTCATTTTATGAGAAATATATTTTAAACACAATATTGTCACACAATACAACTTAAACACAAAATTCAGTTCATCTCAAGATATTAAACACATATATTCAAATATAATCTCACATAAATATATAAAACAATGACTAAAATACATCTTCGAAGCCTTTAATTTCTTTCACTGCTTGAAGTTGAAGTGTGTTGAAGTATCCTAGGACAGCGACGGTGGTCATGACCCTGTTCCTTACAAATGCCACAGTGGTTCTTACTTCTTATTTGCCTATCATCCATCTCATTTCGTAGTTTTGTTCACTTTGGTCTACCTTTCTGCTTGGGTCTCAAACGATGATGATCAGGAATATATTTGAACATACGTGTATGCATCCAATAATCTTCATGTGGTAATGGATTAAAGTCACCACTCCAAGCATTCATATATGCTGTAATTGTATATGCATCATCCACAAAACCACTAAAATGTGCAACAATTTCTTGACACACAACTAAAACGTGGGAACATGGATATTTGTACATGCTCCACTTTTTACAAGAATATTTTCTTTCAGCTAAAGTAACAGTATGAAAATTTTTTCCACCTCGTAATCCTACGCTTGCTCTCCTCGTAAGCACTTCATATATACCTCTTTGAAGGTTGAATGCTGTTACTCGGTGCGGTTAGCTTTAACTTGATCTTCAGTAATCTTAATTGCAACATGAGGAGTAAAAAGATTATTTAGATTCTCTTCTACATATCTCAAGGCTTGGGCATACCTCGTATTAAAATATTTCACAAGACGATAAAATGTCATTTGAACACAAGCTGTAATTTGGCACATTTCTAGCTCATCGTAAAACACTGTTAAAAATCTTCGATAAATTTGTAGTTAAGACACCATAGCGCAGGCCATCATCATATGCCAACATCCACTTCTCCTTTTCTATCTCGGACAACCAGCTCCAAGCCTCTTCATTCACTGTTCTGATCTTACCCATGATAAAGTTGAACTTGCGAACTTGATGAGTGCTTCCTGCTTGCCATATTGCTCTTTTCAGGTGCACATTTGTAAAATGAGTGTTGAAATTACTGCAGATATGTCTTAAGCAGTATCGGTGATAGGCACGTGGTGGACTCCATCCAATAGACTCATCTACGATGGCATTTAATATACCTGGATGCCTGTCAGAAATTAAGCATATTCTATTTCTATCTTTGACGATATGTGTTCTGAGCTGGAAAAGAAACCAACTCCAACTTGCAGTCGTCTCCTCATCCACAATTGCATATGCTAATAGAAATATCCCAATCTCAGCATCAATTTCTGTTGCAATTAACATCTTACCTTTAAACTTTCCATACAAGTGCGTGCCATCAATGCTGATTACAGAACGGCAGTACGTAAAATCTTGGATAGATGGTTTGAAAGTCCAAAAAATATAATTTAAAACTCAGACATTAGAATTCACAGTTTGAAAAAAATTTCATGAAATAACTGTACCGAGATTTGCATGTTGAAGTACAGCCATATAATAGGATAATTTAGCATAAGACGGCTCCCATTCTCCATAAATATCAACTAATGCCTTCTGCTTTCCACACCATGCTTTCCTATATGACACTGTATATTGAAATTGATCATTAACGGTTGCCACAATAGCTTCAACTTTAACACTGGGATCTTTCTCAACAATATATCAGACTAGTATGCCAATCATCCTTCCACTGACATGTTTGTGATCTCGACTCAACCCCGTAAACAAACAAGTGTGAGGATCCTCATATTTTGTGATTTGAAAATATCCATATTTTTTCAACAATACAGCACGAAGTCTCCATTAACAATTTTGAACATTATCTGATGATGCGCATCGTACGGACCATAATTTTGAATGCGACTGAACTACATTGTATATCCGATGCTTCATAATGTGATAAAGATCAACAGCTCTCCTTACATAATTTTTACTCTCAAACATTAGACCTTTAAAAAATTCAATCATCGAGGAGTCCCAAAATTGATAGTCAAAGTTCAATCTTCGACCAGCACTAACATAACCACCATCATCTAAATTTATATCGTTAAAAAATTATGGGGGTTCGTGCAAACGAGGTTGAGGTTCTCCCATATTAATATTGGCCTGAACATCTTCATCATCATTCTCATCTTCACCATCATCATCATTACTGCTACTGTCCTCATCCATCCAATAGTCTTCATCTCCGTTTTCATCTGACTCAAAGCCTAGATTATCAGAATTTATTCTACCGACTATCCAGTCATCGTTCCCTATATGAGTATCATCTCCTGTACTTACCACTACTTGTAGCAAAGGAGAAGTCATCATAGCAGAAGACACAGGAGAAGTCACCATAGGACTCTGAATAATTGGACAACTAGGGCCGGCAGTAGTGAAATGTTGTTCTGCAAATACGGCCTCAACATTATCAGTTTGCACCATAGGAGTTACGAAAGATGAGGAAGGCCCAACATTATTGTCCGCTTGAGTTAAAAGCTGACTATAGTATCCAAAGCTCGGTACATCTTCTTTTTCAATATATAATTCTAAAAATCGATATTCTGAATATTTTAAAGAAAAGATCAGTATTTCTTCGACATCTTCATCGTCATCAATTGGAACTAAAATATAATTGCTCTGCATTAACTGTCCCAACAGATTAGGAGATTTTTATTTCAATTTTATTTCATATTTTTCTTTGTCTACAAAAATACTACTGTATAAATGGTCCAATAATTCTTGACATGATAATGATGAAGATACTCTAATCATCCGATTTGCAGGGTGACTGTACTGCACATCAGTTTCATCATTCTGTATCATGCCATCATAATACAATAGTACATGAACTCGAGTACTGGCCATTTTCTCAGAGAAATCTATGATAAAATCAAAATCAAAATATTTAGTATTATTAATTATTTTATCGTTTCAAAAGATTTACATGATAAATACATCATATTATCAATAAATAGATACAGATAGATCCTATCCTATTCGAAAATTATATTAATTCTATAGGTTAATTACATTAATCAAACGATACGCAAAAGGGATCGAAAGAAATTTCGACAGTATTTTTCCTTAGTTCTTCCCACACGACTGAAAATGTGTGAGGAGAACTAAAGAAAAATACTGTCCGAAATTTCTCTCGAACCCTCCGCATATCATTCGAATAATGTAACTACCTATAGAATTAAATATAATTTTCAAACTGTCCAAACTGGACAATCAATTGACCAATGTATATATTTTACGGTACCCGTACAAAAATATATAATCAAATATATATTTTATATAGATATCATAGAATATCCTACATTGGTCAACTAACAGGTTTACGTTTTCATGAAATCTGAATCTAATGAGATAAAAATTAAAAATTAAAAATAATGAGATAAAAATAAAATTTAAAAAGATCGAAATAGAAGGGTGTCGTAGGGCCGCATGGGCCCGCCATCGGAGGGTCGCCGCGGGGCCGCCGCCAGAGGGCCATCGTCGGGGCCCGCTGTTGGGGCCCGACAGGGCCCATCGTCGTGGATCGAAATAGAAGGGCACCGCAGGGCCGCACGGGCCCACCATGGGCCCGCCGCTGGGGGGCCGCCGTCAGGGCCTGCCGTCGGGGTCCCGCCGTCGGGGCCCATCGTCGAGGGCCCACCGCAGGGGCCCGTCGCGGCCCATCGCCGGGGGGCTGCCGCGGGGCCACCGTTGGGACCCACCACAGGGAGCCGCCGTCGGGGTGCACGGGCCTGCCGCTGGCCCTCTGTCGCCGGTGGCCAAGGAAAAAGAGGGAGAGTGAGAGAGGAAGAGGGAGAGAAGAGGGGGTCGGGGCCCGTCGCGGGGGGCCGCAACCGGCCGTCTGTTGTCGGCGACCAAGGAAAAAGAGGGAGAGAGAGAGAGGAAGAGGGAGAGAAGAGGGAGAGAGAGAGAGGAAGAGGGAGAGAAGAGAGGGCTGGCCAAGGGAAGGGGAGGGCTGGGGCCGCCGCGGGGGGCCGTCGCCAGGGCGTGCGGGCCCGCCGTCGGCTGTCTGTCGTCGGCGGCCAAGGAAAAAGAGGAAGAGAGAGAGAGGAAGACGGAGAGGAGGGGGCCGGCCAAGGGAAAGGGAGGGCTGGGGCTCGTCGGGGGGGCCGCCGTCGGCCGTCTGTCGCCGACGGCCAAAGAAAAAGAGGGAGAGAGAGAGGAAGAGGGAGAGAAAAGGGGGAGAGAGAGAGGAAGAGGAAAGAAAGAGGAGGGAGCTCACCGTCGTCGGGAGCTCGTCGCCGTGCCGTCGGAGAGGAGAAAACACCGGAGAAGAGGGAGAAGAGGGTTTTTTTTTGGATTTTATGCTGCAAAAATGCCAAAGGGAATGGTGTTTTCAAAAACGTCATTCCCTTTGGCATTTTCTTCCATTTTTTTCTTCTTTTTATAATTTTTATAATTTTTTTAGTTATTTTTATGTAATTTTTTAATAAATAAAATTAATTTAAAATGAAGATAGTAATTTGAAATGATAATTTTTTATTTAAATTAAAGTTAATTTTTTTTAAATTTATAATTATAATTTTTATTTTTTTACCATTTTTGATTTGAATTATAATTAAAATTTTTATTTTTTTAAATTTAAAATTATAATTTTTATTTTTGAATTAGAATTAGAATTTCTATTTTTTTCAATTCAATTTTTTCCCTTTTTTCTTTTTCTTATGGTATTTTTTATTTTTTACACCAATTTTTTTCAGATATTTTTAAAAAAAAATAATTTAAAATAGAAAAAGTAATTTGAAATAAAATTTTTTATTTGAATTAAAGTTAAAATTTTTATTTTTTTTTTATTTTAATTTACAATTTTTATTTTTTCTCACATTTTTTCCCCTTTTTCCACTTTTTTTATGGTATTTTTTCTTTTATTTTTTTGAGTTCAAATTAAAATTTTAATTTTTTTATAATTTAAAATTATAATTTTTATTTTTTCCCATTTTTACTATTTTTTTTATTTTTATAAAATTTTTTTAGATATTTTTTTCATTTGTTTGGAATATTTTTTAAATAAATTAATTTTAAGTGGAGAAAGTAATTTGAAATGATGTCTTTTATTTTAATTTAAATTAAAAGTTTTATTTCTTTTAATTTTAAAATTATAATTTTTATTTTTTTCTCAATTTTTTTAAATTTTTGACTTTTTTTTGGCACTTTTATTTTTTAATTTTTTTAATCATCTTTTTTTTAAAAAAATTAATTTGAAATGGAAAAAGTAATTTGAAATGATTTTTTTTATTTGAATTAAAATTAAAACTTTTATTTTTTTAAATTCAAAATTAAAATTTTTATTTTTTTAAATTCAAAATTATAAATTTTATTTTTTTCTCATTTCTTTCTCATTTTTTCTTTTTTTTGGTATTTTTTATTTTTTAAATTTTATAAGATTTTTTAGATATTTTTTTAAAAAAATTAATTTTCAATTGATAAAATAATTTAAAATTATATTTTTTATTTGAATTAAAATTTGAAATTTTATTTTTTAAAATTCATTCAAAATTATAATTTTTATTTTTTTTCATTTTTTTCTCAATTTTTTCTTCTTTTATGATATATTTTTAAGAAAAATTAATTTGAAAAGGAGATTGTAATTTGAAATGATGATTTTTATTTGAATTAGAATTAGAATTTTTATTTTTTTTAAATTTAGAATTATAATTTCTATTTCTTTTCAATTTTTTTATGGTATTTTTAATTTTTTTTATAATAATTTTTTTTAGATATTTTTTTTAAAAAATAATTTGGAATGGGGATACTAATTTGAAATAATAATTTTTATTTTTATCAAAATTATAATTTTTATTTTTTTATAAATTTAAAATTATAATTTTTTTCTATTTTTTTATTTTTTCTTTTTTTTGAAAAAATTAAAATTGTCAAATATTTTGATGTTTTTAAAAATATCATTTGGAATGGCATTTTTAAAAACACCATTTCAAATGATATTTTTTATTTTTTTTTGGCATCGTTTACGTGGAAAATGGAGAAAAAGGTGGGTGACGTGGTGATGATAAAACGTCATTCAAAATGATGTTTTATTCTTTTTACATTAATTTGGTAAATAAGTTAAATATTAGATTATTTTTATAAATAATTTTTTTTTAAAATTAATTAGGTAAAGCACTCTGCTTTAGGATACCTTTCCTTCGTAAGAAAAGTTTTCCTCATCAGAATATCTTTTCTATAGGGATGATATGCCTATATGATATTTAAAAAAATAATTTTTATATATTTAATTGATCATAAAAAAATAATATATTTTAGAGTGATTTATATTTGATGATGGAATATATATTTATTTAAAAAATTGTATAAAATATCAATCATGTTTTCAATAAAGGGAATAACTTTATCATATTATATCTAAAAACTCAAGGGCACATTTGAAAATAAATTACCCCAATTCTTAGTCAATGAAAATTTGATCTTCTCATATCCCACATGAATTTTTCTTTCCTATGAAATATCGTAATCTTATTCCTATAGGATTGAATGCTACTTTTTATCTCTCTTCTTTAAAAATTTGAACGAAACATAAGATTTTTTTTTTATTTTTCTATTGTCCACACTTTCTCTCATCTTCTGTCATGCCCTTGATTTAAGATCGTGAGTCAGAAGTCATAACAACTGTCATATATTTATAGAGAACTCTCTTCATAAATATACAAGACATCTCATCACGATATCATAAAACAACAGCAAAATAAAATTTAAATAATTAATGTTCAATCCTAATTTAAATAACTAAATCAAATATCTTCAAAATAATATTCCATAATTTTTCATCAACTTTAATAAATTTCAATCTAAAATAAAGTTATCAAATTCTGTTTCTAATTCATTCTTTTAAATCGAATACCCAAGTCAAGCTAGTTCTTTAAATCTATAAAAATATAAAATATAAATTAATGAGCTAGACAGTCCAATAAGTAATATACACTTTAGTTAGATAAATGCAGTAATAATAATATACTAAAAATAAATATATAAATTACATTAATTCGGTATATATAATCCAATAATTCATAAGTCAATTTCTTTCAAAACATCACATTTGTCTCAACAGTCATTAATTAAATTAAAGTGTCACTACATAACTCTCGACAGCAAGGGATCAAAATACTAGCACACAATCCTCACTAGCAAAATATCAAAGTATCGATATTTAACCTTCACTGACAGGATTTGATATATAGTCAGGCTGTGAGTCAAAATTTTTTTCAAATCAAAATATTTTTTCTATATTTCAATTCAAAAAATCATGAACTAGGTAAGATCGATATTAATCGATATAATCCATAGTTAAATCAATACGATCGATTATAAAATATTTGACATATCGAAAAAAGGACATATTCGATAATCCAAAATATAATTCATCGAATTTATAAATGATGAATAATTTAATATAAAATATTTTATAATTTATTTATAAATCTAGAAAAAATGAAGTATTATTTACCTCACAATTACTCCAACAAATCTATATAATTTCAAAAATTTTTGTTTCAAAATCTACTATCCAAAATTACAGTTTTATCAAAATTTAATTATAATTATTTTTAAAATAAAAATTCTAAATCCTTATAGGACTGGCCATCCAATATCAATAGTTAAGATCCCTTTGTCAGGATCTATAAAAACTATCTAAGGGTCTTTCTAAAGATCCAGAAAACTATAGAAGAGAGAAAGTGGGAGCTTATAAGTGACTTCACACTTCCTGTATCCAGATAGTAATATTAGTTGATGTATGATATAGATTGGCCAACGAGAAAAAAAGAAACAAAAAAAGAGCAAAAGTTCATATTAACATGCTGTAAGCATCAGCAATGCTGCTAGGCTGTGTAAAAGCTTCACTTTCTAAGCTCATGTTTTTCAGAGTACCACTTTGTATGTATTCAAATTAGTGATACCAATTGTAGCTGTCTAATTTGAGTATCTTGAGCTAGGGGTGGCAATTTCGTCAAACCTGTCATATATCTGATCCGATCTAATTCGAATGAGACAGATTTTACTCGATCCGATTAAATTCTGAGATGGATATGGGTTTTTAAAAAAAAATTTGAAACATGTATGAATCGGCTATGGATAATAATATGCCCCATCCCGATACACACACTCAAATACCCAACCCAAAATCCTAGCCATCCAAGCATCTCGTATTTGGCCACTCCACCTCACCTAAGCCTACATTTTCGGCCACTCCAAGCCTCCCACCTGATTGGGACTTTTGAAAATGAAAAAAATAGAGAAAAATTAGGAGAAAATGAAGAAAAAATCAAGAAAAATAAAGAAAAAGCAAAAAAAATTGAGAGGTAAGTCCTTTTCCTACATGGATTGTCATTTTTTTTCTCTTTGCTTCTTTTTCTTTTCTTTTCATCATCTTTTTCAGAGATCTGTGGCAAAGGAGAGCACTTGAGAGAGATTAGAAGAGTTTATGAGGTTCCGATTTGATTTTTTTTCTCAAAGTATATGAGATTCTGTTCGAGTTGTGGCGGTGTGAGTGGGTTCCTTGAGGTTTTGAGAGCTTAATCATGGTAGAAGCATGATATTTTGGAGGGTTGGGGATTTTTATCAAAAAGATTCTTTTTTGGCTATAAAATTTTTAATTTATGGGGCTCTATTTTATTACATAATTTTTTTTTTTTAACTATAACGGGTTTTCGGATATATCCGATCTATGTGGGATAATTTATGGCTTTCATGGGAGAACGGATCCTATCGAATAGGAATGTAGGGGCCATGTGGGATAGGGATGGAGGAGCAATGCGCATGCAATTGGGAGTGGCTTCGATCGCCGTTCCTATGAAAAATTTGTAGTCATTTCACCGTGGCCACCCGTATATCTTCGCTGCTTGGGCTGGATGATATCCTCCCTTTTCGGTGGAGAAAAGAATTACCGTTTGCTAAGATGCATGGGTTTCTCCGTTCTCCATTTGCATAAGCATCATTGAAGTATCTCATTTTTTCTTTGATCAGTTGACTAGGATTTGCACACTCTACAGTTTTTGGGAAACAACCAAATGATTATGAAGTGCAAGTGAACGAATAACCAATGAGTTTGACAAGAAAAAACATTTGTAAGCGCACTTTCCAATTCCCAACTCATGAACAAAGTGATCATTGGAGATAACCTTCTGCTGTCTTCATAATCTCTTACATTTGCCAATTAGTGAAAAATTCTACCTTTCTTCTTCCAGAATGAAGAGGATAAGAGGGAAAACAAAAGCCATGCTACTCTACCGATTCGGCATGAATTAAAGGATAGAGTGGGAAAGAAAATGACAAGAAAAACTTGAAAATAGCAACATTCCATGGCTTGGCCATGAGGGAGACTTTGCATGTTAATGATTTATAAGACAGCAAACAATGACGAGTCCCATAACGAGCAGACGATCTGTGTTGGGCTCCACCGCCAATGTCATAACATCTTCTCCAAGCATGACTCCTGAAACCGTCCGTGTGCTTCCTTTGAACCTGTAGTCACCAATTAACTTGGTTATAAGCATCCAATGATGTGATCTTTCTAGGGTTGGTTTTATGAGTTCTTCTTAGCTAGCTAGCGTATGGTAACTTGAGTTACTAAGCGTTTGTTTGCCATGCGTAAACAAATCATTGGATCAACTTCTCTAATCCTAGAGTTAAAGATACATCACCTGTGCCACAAGTTCTCCAGCCGTGTCCATTATTCTGTACGCTGACTGGTGCTCAATATCTCTATCTTGTAACTACTTCGCCATTAGAATCATAGATCGATGGTGCAACCATTCCCGTTCAACACCAATGACTTCATTCAAAGAGTATATATCTCTCCAATGGAAGTCAGACAAGAAGAAGCAAGATTGGAGGAGGAAGAAGAGAAAGAAGAAGAAGAAGAAGAAGAAGGGGCAGGGAAGAGCGTGTGATGGTAGCTCTTGGCCATCGAACGGACTTGTCACCTCTTGAAGGTGCCTTCTCCGCTTTTTATAGTTTCGACTGCTCCACGGTTCGAAAAAATATTCATTACAACGGTGGTATCATGTCAAATTTATAATCAATCAATAAAAATATTTATATTTTATCGATTGTCACATATTACATTAATTTTCACAGATAATACCCACATGCCCTCGTGTATTTCATCTATTTTCAATTTTTCATTGATTTGTTACAACGGTGACGTGGTATACGAATATTTTCTCTCAGGATTGGGCATATGACTGTGGGTCCACAAGCAATGGGTCCATGCTGCAAGCATTTACAACCAATTAATAAAATGAACATGCATGTGAGGTAATTTATTTTCTTTTTCTTATTCCTTTTGGTTTATTTTAAGTGAATGGTAATATTCGGTTGCTACAAAAGGCCGGGAAAGAACCCATATGATGAAGCTGGTTGCTCAGCGTCCAACATCACTGCTCTGCTCACGTTCGTTCGGGGCAGGGGTTTGAAGAGAAAAGCTTCTCTCGATTCTATTATCACATGGGGGGAGCTACAAAAGTAAAAAGAAATGAGGAAATCAATTTGTCTATTTTGTTTATGGCCCTATGCATGGGACACGTGGTAGATAGCGTTATGTGATATGGTTTTGGATTCGTTTCATTCATGGGAAAAGTTTTCCTCACTAGAATATCTTTTCTAAAATATGATGCCCAGAAAGAATTATATATCCTACAAAACCAATAATTTTTTTTATTATTTGATAATAAAATATTTTTTTATTTTTATTATATGCATATTTTATGTATACTATTTTGATGTTATATTTGATGATATGATATGTCCTTATGTTACATTGTATGAAACTTATATTAATATATAATAAAGATCATTAAGAAGGAGACATGATATTCTATTTTTTTATAATATTAAAAGTGTTCACAATCTATAAGCCTAACTAAAATAGTATGCTTTTGTTCGTTGCTGCATGTTGTACCACTGCTTGTGATAGATTGATATATCTCAATCACTAGAGTAGAGACCCTTAGTTAGACTCTTAATAATATTAAAGGTATTTGTAAGAGACAAATATTGAACTAGATCACTATATATACTCTTAAACCTTATGCTATCACTAAGAAATAGTTATTCTAATCATAATATATATATATATATATATATATGTATATATATATATATATATATATAGAAAGTCCTTATAACCTAAGGATGTTATTAATCGATCCTTATGTCCAGTTTGTATATTTTTGATATTGTCAATCGATGATGCCTAATAAGAGGCTATATATAGACATGTTGGATATAACGAGTGTATGAAAACTTATAGTCATCCAATACGGGATCCATCATTTCTATTGTGGAGAAGAATATTCTAGATTGTATCTTATATATTATTGGAAGAAAATCCGATCGATCAATTTGAAAAATTATTTTATGTTTTATGTATATGATAAATATATATGATATATATTTCTAATTAAAATTTTTAAATTATTTTAATTATCTATTTATTATAAAGAGATACATATATAAGTTGAGGATTGATAGTGTCATTGGTGGTTTAATCCTATTAACTTAAATAAAATATTAGTTGAAGGTACTAATCCTTTGTGTGAGTTATAATTAGTTGATGGACATAATTATGATTTCTAAATTAGTGAAGAGAATATCCCAAGGGTCTCATGCTGCATTTTCTTATCTTGGCCTGTATACATGAGATAAAGCATTAGAATTTCATAAGTCATTATGACCTAGGAGGTTTTGGAATTCTAGAAATTCAATAAATCATGTGATCTCACTAAATATTTAGGAGACTTTGAAAATTCTAGAAATTCAATAAATTATGATGATCTCACTAAATGTTTAAGAGATTTTGGGAACTCTAAAAGTTTTTTTTAAAAATATAATAAATCATTATGACCTTACTAAATGTTTAGAAATTGTAAAAGCCTTTGAAAGAGTTATATAAAGGGTTTAAGAAAGAAACTCATAATGCAAGGAAGTAAAATGTTATATTTTGGAAGCCATCACTTTCTCTCAAGATATAAAGGGCAAAGAGTTCAAGAGCATCACGTATGAACTTTGGAGGATTTTGCGCGTATGAAATCTCTATAAGATATCCCTTAACCATCACATGAAGGCATGTAGTTCATGTGGTTGATCTTGGACAATTATTATTTATAAAATTTTTGAATTAGATTTGGAACATATTTAAACTAACATTGATATCAAAGCCATGTTCACATGAACACATGTATTTAGTATTGATTTTATTGATATATTGTTGATACTACAAGTAGCATAGGATGCATGTAAAATAAATCTTATGGTATGGATATGTGATTAAAATAAAATAGTTGTTATTATTGAAATATTGAGTTATTTTGGTATATTTATACATATATGAAATATGAAATATCTAGGAGTTGGTGGGAGTTAATCATATATTGTTCATCTAATATAGAAATATATTTTCAATTGACATGCTTCCCTCACTCAATTTGAATATCCAGTGTTTAAGATAGAAAATAATCTTGAGAAGATCCTTTCTAAAGACCTTCCATTGTTGGTAAATAGTGATTATGATCTTTGGGGATTAATTAATGTCAAAAAGATAAGATTTTTTCTTAATTATTAGCATTATTATTTATGTCAAAAAATGATAAATTAGTGGCAAATGGAGTATCAACTAAAATGGGGGCACTCTCATAGTACATATGCATGGTACATTTAGACAAAGTGTGTATACTTGACTAATGGAACATATCTACCTAAAATAGATGGCTGGTGTATTCAATTGGAGGTCAAATAATAATTGGGATCTCATAATTTGTATGAGACAGATATGTGGTATATGCTTCATAGAAATACTTGATTAATTTCAAAAAAAAATTATTGAATAACTAAATAGAGTTTTCATTTCTCACTAAAGGACATAATAGATGTGTAATCCATGGTTTAATGTATGAGGAAATTATTAAACACATAATGAGATTTAGCATTATAATTTAAATTAAACCCCAATTATAATGGTTGGATTTGTTGTTATTATTTGTAACTGTTTCAATTATTTATCATGCAACGAAATACTATCTTATAAATACCCAATTTTTAAATCTATAGGAACTAATATATTGATTAATTTATGCAAAGATGCAATGGTTTATTAATTATAATTTCATTATATACTACGGGGATCCAGAATATTGGGTCGATAATGTAGATAAAGATCTTTATTCATATTTAAAAATAATAACTGATTTGTATGAAATCATAGATAAAAAGAACATTAAACGTACTATATATCTCTTGTGGCAATGAATTTTTTATTAAAAATGATAATGATGTAATCTATATATTTAGTACGTGCATCAAGGAGTTGAGAAAATATACTTATTTATTGAAGCTAATATTAATAATCTAATTCTTTTTATAGTCATTTCTTTTGGATGGAATGTAAATGAGGTAAAAGATGAAGATCTGGCTAAAGAGAATGTTGGAGGTCAAATTGAAGGGCAAGTTGGAAGAAGAGGAGATGTTGGAGGAGGGATAGTTGAAGAAGATGTTAGAGGCGGGTAGGAGGGAAAGTTAAAAGAAATGTTGGAGGTCAAGTAGGAGGAAAAGTTGATGATGTGCTTGAATTATCAAAGAAGATTTATCTTTTTTCTGACTCAGATGATGCTGACTGAATGATGGAGAAAGAGTTAAATGATGGTGATGAAATAATTCAACTAATGAGTGTGATGATGAGAGATCCGAGGATGATGACAGTAATGATCAACTGAGTGATATGAACTCTATTGAATCAGTTGATCTCTTAAATAGTGATGAGGAGTCTAATTCTAAGGTAAGAAAAAGAAACTTCTCCTCATTTAATCTCAAGGATAAACCATTTAAGATTATAGAGGAAGGACAAATTGTGTTTGAAGAAGGACAACTATTTATAAATATAAATGAGTTTAAAAATAAATTAAGAAAATATATAATTTTGGATGGCTATGAACTTAAGAAAGAAAAAAATGAACCTGAGAGAGTCACTGCCCACTACTTAGATCAAGGATATAATTAAAGAATTCATGCATCCATTACACCTGATAGTAGCTAGGACCTTCATGATAAAAATCTTACAAGGGTAGCATATATATGTGAGGTCTATAAAGAATAATAATGTAAACTCCTAATAAATAGCTAGAGTATTATAGCATTACTTAAAAGCTTATCGACATATAAGTTATGTGTTAATGTATCCAATTTTCACTGAAAAATATAATGTCGAGTCTCACATGATGCAACTATAAAACAAAAAGAAAGATACTAGAAGGGATTGAGAGAAAGTATAGTGAGTCCTATTGTAAGCTGTCTAGGTATGCTAAACTATTTCGGATAAAGAATCCTGATACATTAGTAAAGATTCAGTTATATAAGAGGTTTGTGCAATCCAAAGAGCTCCCAATATTTAAAAAGATATTTATATGCCTTAAGACAATGAAGAAAGATTATTTAGAAGGGTGCGTACTCTTCTTAGGATTGGATGGATGTCATCCGAAAGGGCCCTTTAGTGGCATATGGTATGGTGGAGACTGAATGCAAGGATAGTTAGCAGTTCTTTCTGGAGCATCTATATATTTGTATTGGTGGTGATACAGTAGACAGCCTATTAATTATAATATCTAATTAATAAGCAAAAATTATACTTTAATTATTTGGTTCATATTTTAGAGCTTTCACATTATTGTATACAGACAATTTGATTCATATTTTAGTTCAATTCATATTATAGTTAGAAAGTAAATATTATATATGTTTGGATTTTGAATGTACCAACTTGTATTATCAATCCCTCTATTATGGAGTGGTATTTGTTCTATTTTTTGTATTATGATAGCCCATTAAATATATCTGAACCTTAGACTTTTGGGATGCTGTGCAGATCAATGTAATATTTTATATTTCTTCTATTCTCTGTATTATCAATCCATCATTGTAGTTATACCTTAGGCTTATTCTATTCATATGAAAATTAATAAATAATTAACACATTAAAATCTGATAAGTATAAAAAAATATTGTTTAAGCATTCAAACCCAATTTATCTAGTTACATGCTATGATTATGAAGATTAATCATATCAAAATATGATAATATTGTACATTTGAAAATATCAATAAGTATATAATTAGTAGTACTTATGTTAGGGCATTAAATTTGCTTACAAGATTTTTTATTTGTATTATTTTAATGGTTTACTCATGCAGCCTAATATATGTGTAAAGTTTAGTTGAGACAATTTCTAAAACATTCCTCGATGCCAGTAATCAGTTCTGTGCTAGGTATTTGTATAATAATTTTTTTTAAAAAAAAATTTGGATTATTGCTGAGGTTTGATTTTTAAAATACTACGAAAGTATATGATTAGATATTCTTTGAAGAAGCAATGAAAAGAATGAAAAAATATGATGCCAAAGCTCTTACACACATGATAAAAATACCACTATCTATATGGACAAGACATACTTTTTATCCAAACGCTCACAGTGATCATATTATAAATAATATGTGCGAATCTTTCAATCAATTGATGGGAAAGTTAGAAGCAAGCTCATTCTTGGATTGCTTAAGAAATATAAGGATGAAGTTGATGAGTAGATTATAGAAGAGGTATATTAAAGGATGTAGTTAGGAGGATAAATTAACTCCATATGCTAGGTTTAGGTTGAGTAAAACTATACAAGCCTCAAGGGTCTATAAGTTAATACCAGCAAGCAAGCAAGAGTTTCAAGTGTTGGAAAGGGCTAAAAAGTTATTATGAATTTGAGTAAAAGAAGTTGTATTTATGGTGAGTGGGAGATCATTAAAGTACTATATAGACATACTATGCTATGTATTAGTTATACAAGGAAAAAGTTAGAGGAATTATATGATGATTGTTATACAGTAGCAAAATACTTAAAGGCTTATAGCTATATGATTCATCCATTATTTAATAGCAACCTTGACTCAACAAATGATAATGAGAATTTATAGCCTCCATGTGTCAAAAGATTATTCGGAAGGTCAAGAAAAAATATGAGAAAAGAAAAAGGTGAATCTGTTTGGAGGAAAGAGTCAACCACTTTGAGATGTAATAATTGTAAAAGATTTGGCCATAATAAGAGAACCAATCAGCATACTTTTGTGACAAAAAAGTATAGATTGTAATTTTTTTTAGCTTTATTGCATCAACTTACTTACATTAGTTTTCTGTGATTTTTATAGAAAAAAGCATAAGAATACTCCTAAGCATGTGATAGAACACCTATAATCAGATCTGTCTTAAGCAGAAGAGGTGGATCTGCTTCAATGGGTTCATCTGCTTTAAGAGGTGGATTTAGTAGAAAGGGGAGCCTTAAGAGGGTGGTAGGAATGTTGGATCTGGTTCAAGGAGAAGAGTGCAGATTTATTTGGAAGCCAACAAAATGGCATTGGGAGATGTTAAAGTGGACTATCAGAATTTTGACTCTTTTTGTCTTTTTACATGCAAAGGATGGATATTGCTTTTGATGCCATGTGGGCTGTCTGTGATGACTGTAGTTTATATTTGTTAATCAATAGATAGAGAATATATTTGTGGTTTATATTTATCTGTGATGACTGTGGTTTATGTCCGTGATTCATCCATTATTGTTGTTTATGTTAAACATTATTTACATTCAATATAATATAATATTTCAGCTTTTTGGTATATGTCTCATAGCACATGTTGTGTTACATTTTATATCATATAGTTTACTTCAAGTTGTTAAAAGTATATAGTACACGTTGCTGGTTTAGGATATATGGACATTTAGTGACTACATCAGGTTATTGAAAGTGGTGTGTAACTGATTCATTTTGCTTCATGTTGTATAATTGTTTCATGTTAGGAGACTAGATCATATTGTGTAATTAGTCTATAGGTAGTCTCAAGATAATATGGTCTGAAATAGTAAAAGATGATCTGTTGCTTCATGTTATATAATTGGGTTTGCTTTTAATTGGTTGTTATAGGCCCATATTGTATAATTCATACTGTTATAAACTTATGTTGTGTAATGCAGATTGTTATAAACTCATGTTTGTACGTATAAACATAAGTTCTTTGATGTATTTGGACAATCTTATTTGCTTTTAATTAAAACTAAAACAAGACATGCCGATTTTACTTTTTAGCATTCATAGCTCTTTATGATCTAATTTTAGAAAAAGTTAGGAGAAACATGGCATATGGATCAAATTGGTCATCATGTTTTGCTTATACAACAAAAGAGCTAAATACTTCTTAGCATTCGCATTTTATTATAATACAACTAAAATTATACCATATAAATTTAAGTCCAATATTCATTATGATAAGTAGTTTTTCAAAACTATAATAGCTCACTTTAACATAAATATAATTATAAAAATAAGTAGTGCTATTATTCCAACTAAAAATCTATTGATCGTAGCACTACTCTTATCTAATTTATTAATTTTATAATATATTTTTTTTGACTCCATCTATAAATCACTAATTTTTATTCTTACATCTCGAAGCGAATCATCAATCAATATCAATGACTGAGTTTTTGATTGATCATTTACAGGCAAATATCAATCCACAAAGTGATGTTCTTGATAATTATAATATAATTTATTTTATTTTTTTGAAATCTTGAAATTTTTATGGATGCTATGCGACCGTAATGGCACCTTTTATTGGAATAATCAAGCTAAGATGAGCTACTTTGAGAATTTGAACTTAGTTGAGATATTAGGACATCCAGTATAAAAAAAATAAATAATATTAGTTAGGAAGACAATCAGGGAGACAATGTTAGTTAGAAAGAGAACTAGATAGATGAAGTACTATTAATTTTAAATCAAGATAACATGTTCTATTACATTTAGTTTAATTTAAACACTAAACATATGAATATGATATATTCAGTTTGACCTAAGAAACTTCGTTGAATTATACTATATATGTTAACATTAATTTCAAACAATACAAATATGATAAATCCATAACAAATTCAAAATAGATCTCTAATACAATATACATTGTATGTCAAAAAAAGATTAGAATTCTAGTGAAGGGAGCAATCCCAAGGTTTCAGTATAGGACACTATTTGAGATTCAGTAGACCCATTGGGATCAGACCGAGAGGATGGGTCAAAAATGGGGAGGGTGAAGCAGGTTTCTAGTGGAAGGGAAAACTTAGAAGATAGCTCGAAAGAATGTCTTTAGCGCACGAAAGTTTTAGAATAGAGGTATACTAGAGTAGATGGCCGTTGTTGTCCAACAGCATCAGAGCAAGAGAAGAATGGAGCGCCCAATAGCACCAGAGCAAAAAAAGAATGGAGTTAGGAAAGGCCGGAAAGGAGAAAGGTTTTCACAAAAGGGAAGGATTTTTATTCTTCATTTTGCTAATTTTTTATTAAAGGCCATTTCAGTTATTTCATAAAAATTTTATTATATGGTATTTGGGTCTTATTTTGGATTGGTCTGGGTTAAACTGTAGGCTTAAAATAAATATAAAAGGTGTAGGTATAGGTTTTTAAAACTATTGGGTTTAAGTATAATTTCGTAGATCTTAGAGGAGTTTTTATAATTTATCCAAAGATTGTTGGTTTGTATGCTTGTGGGCCCCATAAATTTTTGATAGCTATATCATGTAAATTAGGTATTCTAAGATTAACAAACTCCAGTTATTGTAAGCTGAGCATGATTAGTTGATGATTTTGTTGGCTCCCGTAAGTGTCCCAACTGCTTGTGTTGTATATACGGTCCACCAGTTCTTCGTTTTGTTAACAGTTCAGACCAGGCCGGGCCGGCCCGCCCCGTTGAAATCTCTGGTTATCTGGTGTTGGACCGATTGAGGTTTCTAGGGCTTTTCCTCTCTCATATCCGATGAGGTGATTTCCAATTATTCTTGATCGTGATCGTCTGTTTTTGATTCAGAGGTCGGAAAGCCGGAGCGAAATCGAGGAAAAAGGCTTCGATTTGATGTCTGATTAGTGGTTTCTAGGGTTCGGATCGGAACAGCGTTGTCTACTTCCCATTTCCGGAGTTCCTTTGGCTGTTCTTGATCCGTTTCGGGGATACCATCTGCTGCAATGGCGATGAAGAGACCCCCGCGATTCCTCCCCTGTTCTCACGGAATTCGCAGCACTGCCTATTTTGAAGCCCTCGGTTTTAATCCGGAAGAAGCATCTGCGGTAGATCGTACGGGCTCAGCTCCTTCCCCTACTCTCCGGCGGCACCTCACATGGGAGAGGAATCACGGAATTGATAGAAAAGGTACTAGCTTTCACTCAAAAGTATGTTTCCATACCCTCTCTAAGCCTATTTGTCGAAATTTTTCATCGAATGGGCCCTTCGATCCCGTCGGAGAGGGGAGTGGGTCTGCCCATAGGGGTGTCAGCTACATTGAGGGAACAAATAGGGAAGGTTTGAGATCAAGTATCGATGAAATTTGCCGCGTTCTTGATAGCAGACCTTGGGGACCCGAATTGGAGGCTGCTCTCTCTGCAGTTCACCAGAAACCTAGTTCGGAATTCGTCTATGGTGTGTTAAAAAGGCAGAAAGATTTGATTTTGTCGTTGAATTATTTCCGGTGGGTGGAAAAGATGACTGGGGAACCGCACAGTCCTGAAGCATATAATTCAATTCTTATGATGATGGCTGCTAGCAGAAAATATGATTCTTTGGAGAAGATCTTGGAGGAAATGAGCCTCCTTGGACTTGGGTTGTCGAGCAATGTTTGCATTGAGCTGGTCACGAGTTTCATCAAGTCCAGAAGGCTGAAGGAAGCTGCTGATGTGATACAAATGATGAGGAAGTTTAAGTTTCGCCCGGCATTTTCTGCCTACACTACGCTGATTGGTGCTCTGGCGGATGCTCATGAGCCTGTTTTGGCTTTGGCCATGTTTCATCAGATGCAGGAGATGGGATACGAAGTAAATGTTCAATTGTTTACGACTATGGTGCGTGTGTTTGCGAGAGAAGGAAAGATCGATGCAGCTCTTTCCTTGTTGGATGAGATGAAAAGCAATTCATTGAGTGCAGATATTGTGTTGTATAATGTCTGTATTGACTGTTTTGGAAAGGTGGGTAAAGTGGATATGGCCTGGAAGTTCTTCCATGAGTTGAAAGCACAAGGTTTGGATCCAGATGACGTGTCATATACTAGCATGATTTCAGTTCTATGCAAAGCAGATAGACTGAGTGAAGCTGTGGAACTCTTTGAGCAGATGGAACACAACAGAAAAGTTCCTTGTGCTTATGCTTATAATACAATGATATTGGGGTATGGCTCTGCGGGAAAGTTTGATGATGCTTACAAGCTACTGGAGAGGCTAAGAGAGAAGGGATGCATTCCCAGTGTTGTTGCATATAATTCAATCCTTACTTGCCTAGGAAGGAAAGGGAGAGTTGATGAGGCATTGAATGTCTTCGAGGAGATGAAGAAGGATGCAGAGCCCAATGTATCAACCTATAACATTATCATAGACATGCTTTGCATGTCAGGAAATCTTGAAGCTGCTTACAAGATTCGGGATGCCATGGAAGAAGCAGGCTTATTTCCCAACTTGCTGACTGTGAACATAATGGTTGACAGGTTGTGTAAGGCACAGAAGCTTGATGAGGCCTGCAAAATATTTGAAGGCATAAGGCAAAAAGGCTGCACTCCAAATGCAGTAACATATTGTTCACTTATTAATGGATTAGGAAGGAATGGCAAGGTTGAAGAAGCTTACAAAATGTTTGAGAGGATGTTGGATGCAGGTCATAACCCTGATGCTGTTGCTTATACATCTCTGATTAGGAACTTCTTCAAGCATGGCAGAAGAGAAGATGGTCATAAAGTATTCAAAGAGATGAACCGTCGAGGGTGTCGCCCTGATCTAACGCTTCTCAACATATACATGGATTGCGTCTTTAAGGCGGGTGAAGTCGAAAAGGGTCGTGCTATATTTGAGGACATCAGTAAGCACGGGTTCTCTCCTGATGTAAGGAGCTATTCCATATTGATTCATGGTCTCACAAAAGCTGGCCATGCACGAGAGACCTACAAACTGTTTTATGCCATGAAGGAGCAAGGTTGTGTACTTGACACCCTTGCTTACAACACTGTAATTGATGGGTTTTGCAAGTCCGGCAAGGTGGACAAAGCTTACCAGCTTCTCGAGGAGATGAAGATTAAGGGTCATGCTCCCACTGTGGTTACTTATGGAGCTGTAATTGATGGCCTTGCAAAGATTGACAGGCTTGATGAGGCTTATATGCTTTTTGAAGAGGCAAAGTCAAAAGGGGTACAGTTAAATGTTGTCGTGTATAGTAGTCTTATAGATGGGTTTGGAAAAGTAGGGAGGATAGATGAGGCTTACCTAATTATGGAAGAGATGATGCAGAAGGGTTTGACTCCTAATGTGTACACATGGAATTGCCTGATTGATGCTTTAGCGAAGGCAGAGGAGATCAATGAAGCTCTGGTCTGTTTTCAATCAATGAAAGACATGAAATGTGCTCCCAACACCTATACTTACAGCATTCTTATCAATGGACTTTGTCGAGTGCGGAAGTATAATAAAGCTTTCGTTTTCTGGCAAGAAATGCAGAAACTGGGTCTTACCCCAAGTGTGGTCACATATACAACCATGATCTCAGGGCTTGCAAAGGTTGGAAACATAATGGAGGCTAATAAACTTTTTGAAAAGTTTAAGGCTAACGGCGGTATCCCCGACTCAGTTAGTTTTAATGCCCTTATAGAAGGCATGAGTAATGCCAATAGAGCAATGGATGCATATAGGATTTTTGAAGAAACACGGTTGAGGGGTTGCAAAATTAATGCCAAGACCTGTATTGTTCTTCTAGATGCATTGCATAAGGCTGAATGTCTTGAACAGGCTGCGATTGTTGGTGCTGTCTTGAGGGAGATGGCAAAGTCCCAACATGCTGCTAGATCTTTGTAGACTGTAGACTGTGGAGCTACAAAACTTGTGGTTCTTTTGTTTTTGACGATAACAGGCTGGGAGACATGCTGCATCTTGCCTTCTTTAACCTGTCATGACATTATAAATTATGGTTGTATACATGCAGTTGCTCCATACAGAAACTTCTTTTTCCTGTCTTTTGGGAGGGAAAATTATATTCCCAACATGTAGACCACAATTTGGAAATATGTTATGTGCAATATGCATATGCCATCAGTCAATTTTGAAGTTAACATGTCAAGCTTTTGCTGCTAACCTGCAAGGAATTCTTCTTGTTTAAATAACAAAAGCATGAATATTTACCTGATGTTGGAAATGTGGTGTCTGTTTTGCACCATCTGACTCTGAGCTTCTTTCAAGAAGGTGTTTATCTATTTATTTAGCTTATGTGATAGAACTTAGTTGAATCAGAGCAGGTGGCATCAAATTTGGACCCCATCATTATATAGTTTCCTGGCTATTAGATATGTCCATAAAAGAACAAGAAGAGTAGAAATATAGATAGAAATAACAGCCAATATGCATATGCCGTTCAATCTTGTTCACGATTGTTGGCTACAGTTACAGTACTAATGTCAGGGTCACTTTCTCCATACATCCATTTTGCTGCAAGTTAGAAAGGATTGCAAAACCTTAATGAGAGGTCCTGTTTGATCTTGTTTGCGTATAAAACGGGAGATAGGAAATATGTGAACTTATCTGTAGGTTCTATGCATAGGGATAAGATTACAAAGACGGAAAATCTTACTCTTGCGTGTGAAAGTCATAGTGGGATAGGATTAGAAATTAATGAAAACCTCTAGGTTCTTTTTAGACTCCTGTTCTATTTCTGTCTGGATAGTTTTTTTGGATCTTCTTACCTCAAGGTTTCCGAATAACATTTACAGCTCGTGAGTTTACGCAATTTAAACTTGTTCATTTCTTTGATAGAAGAAGTATTGTCATATTGCCCATCAATTGTTCAATAAATAAAACTGTAGATGTAGCTGGTGAGCACTACATGTATTCACACTTATAATGGGGACATAGATAATCTATATGCTGATCAGAATAACACTTAGTAAAACAATTTTTCATCATGGTTTTTATTAATGGTCTGCTAAATGCTCCTGCAAGGTCTTCATGATAGGATATTTTTTTTTGTAATTGAAATATCTACTCCAATTATATCATGTGCTGCTTTAGCTTTCTTCTCTTTGATCCGGTTAAGGCAGCTTCTTTGACTAAATTGGTTCCTCGCATGCAGGTTCAAGAATTCATGTGAATCTGGATTATGGGGTTTCTGGTAGGGTTTTGAGCACTTGAAATGATTGGGAAGAAGGAAACATTTCTGAAGTTCTAACTTGGTGATATTGTAGCTTCTATCATCCATTATTACAAGTTAACAATCCTCCGCCCAGTTCGTGCTTTATGAAGTGCTTTTGACAAAGCTGAAGAAAAAACATGCCTCAAACAGGAAAGATTCTGATGGATTAATTGTTCTTGAGGTAGACCTCTAGTTGACTCTTCAACGCATTGTTGTTTGTAAAATCATGTTATCTATGTTGGTCCATAAAGATCCATGTGGGAGGGGATCTGGAGGATCTCTTTCTTTTGCCTTGTTATCAACATTTAGTTTACATAACAGATTGTGGTTTCTCCTCTGTTTCTTGCTGTTTGAAGTTGCAAGAAGATGGTTCTGGCAGTTGCTAAGATAAATAGTTTTAGTAACAATACGCAAAGGTGATGATAGAGAGTTTCAATATAACTTTTCCATGATTATTCTTGGTTTGCAATTTGTCCTCCAAATTTATGAGGAGATTTTCTTGCTACATTACCTCAACTTTGTTGACCTTAACTATATGACATGGGGCTGTTCGGATGTCAGGATGGCAGCCAAAATAGTTCATTGCAAATAATATATTCTGTTTAATTACTTTCCTTTGTTGGGGATTCAAGTTTTTTTCGAAAAAGTTTTATCCCAAAAGACAATAAATCACCTCAAAGGCAGGGATTGAAATGTCAGGTGCCAAGATGCCCTGGCGTTAACTGACCTGGGACCAGACTGCCCATGTTGGGTTGAATCACAGGGGATTGGACCCATATTGCCCTCAAACCAGACCTGAGCTACCTAATACTGCTCAGAATGAGGTTTTAAGGAGGATTTTAGTTCATTCATCGCCATTTCAAGGTGAGCACAAGCTGAGGGAGAAGCCAAGAGCCCCCTGTGCCCAGTTTTAGTGGGATTCAAGCAATGATCATCAAATTTTAGTAGGTTTCTAGCTGGGTAAATCACTCCGCCCTGCCACCCACCCCCAAACAAAAAAAAAAATCTTTAAAATTCAAGGATAAGTATGTCTTAATTTTTTATTTAAAAAAATTGGAGTTTAAGTTGTTGGTGGATTTAATAGCCCCTGAACACCAGAATCATGTCATAAATCATGAACCTGAAATCAAAATAAAGGAAACTTGAGGTTTTAGGTTGCATCCCAAAATCTACATCAAGAATCATGTTTTGTCTTCAATCCAAGATATGTTGTAAACATGCTATACAAAAGCTTCAACATGCATGAAAGACCTGACAATGGGACTTAAATTGATATTCTTACCATATTTTTTATAAAATATAGCATCAAGACTGTAAGGCATAAGAAAAGGAGAACAACGAATTTGAAGGCCAAAATAGGTTGTAGAAAAGGTGCAGCAGTTGTGTGAAAGCATATCAGTCAATACAATTTGTTGTTTGGTCTATGGTGCAGCTTGTGTCATACCCACCCTCTTTATCCAATTGGAAGTACCCTTGTACAAGAGCAAGCAGAACCTTTGAGTATTTCAGTGTAACTCTTTCATGTGCTAAAAACTTGGACTGACAAATAGGCAATTCTTCATTTCTCTATTTTACCATGTCATTTCTCCTGATCTAAAAACACAAGTTAGATCTGATACATACAACAATAGTAGTGCTAAGCCTCTAATAATGCATGGCATTTTGAAAGCTAGTTCAATCAGATTGAAGTCATGCTTTTGTTTTCCAATCTAATGTTTGATGGTTGCATATTCAAAGAGAGATGCTTCTTTGAGATTTTGAATTCCAATTTGATCTTCCACGATATGCTTCATAGTCTGTACATTTATTGATCTGATTGAGTAAGCTCCTTACACAATATGTGTTGCATTGCAACAAACATGAAATTGCCATTGTTGGCACCTGATTGGTCACACAAAAGCTATGCCTAAGGGGAATCACAATGAATTTCTGTAGTGGTTGAATTCCAGGAAGCTTATTGCAGAGCAAATGAATTATTGTATTTCAAGTTTGGAATATTCAGCAATTTTGGTTATTTTGCCAAAATTTCTTCAAATCTATGAGATTGTTCTCTCTTTTTCTCAATTCTTTCCCTTGCTGTTGGCTTTGTTTTCAGGAGTAGCCTATGTGGTTATATGACTTGTGGATCATAATGTCAATAGAGGAGGTTATTAAGTGTAGGTAAATTATTGTGTTTTAATTTGGGAAAATTCAAGATTTTAGGTCCCTAGTGAGGCTTCTTCTAAACTGTGAAACTGTTTTCTTACACCACCCCCCTCCTCTCTCTCTCCTCTTCCTCCCCTTGCTGTTGGCATTCTTCTTGAAAGTAGCCTGTGCAGTCATGACTGATGGGACTCATTATATCAATGGAGGAAAATGAGACTTGTGAAACCTGAAAATATATAAAATATGGGAAGTTTAAACTTGATTATTTTCTATTTTATATGGGTATGATAATCATAAATTCATAACCAAGAAGCTTTTTTACCATCGAAGGTGGTTAGTTTAAGTAATTTGACTTTTGTTTCTATCAAGAACTTCTGAAAATCTTGTTTCGCGGCTTTCAGTTCCTCAAAAGCTTTCACCTAAGCTTTCTTCTCTTTTCTTTCCCAGCCATCCAATATTCAGCTCTTCTGTTTGCTGGGCCTCCTTCCGATTTATACAATTCAAGGAGGAGGTATCATCTTATGTTTTCTAGCCCATTTGTTCTGTTGCTTTTGTTTTGAGAGCATTTCCAGCAAGTCCATCTCAAAACCATTCTTGAAATAGGTATGATGACTTACCTAGTCAGATGTGCCACTAAACTAATATCCTAGTTTTCTAGGCAGCATAGCACATAATACTGATTACAGTGGTACTGCTTCTGAGCATAAATAATTCAAGAGTTGTTTTAGTTCTGCATGATTCTTCAACCTCTCTCTCATGCAATGCGCATGCCTCCTCTTTTTTTTTAAGATGTCATTCATGTACCCAGTGTTGCAGTCATTTTAATGGTTTTTTCTCTCATTTTTATTCTGTACTCTCTTATCTTGAATTTAAGGTTTTGTTTTTCCTCGAGAAAGTAAGTATTCGCATTGCTATTTGAGATGATGAAATGAAATGAGTTATTTTCTGGCAGTAAACTTTCAGAGTGCTCGAACATGTGCGGAGTGCAAGTGTAAATCTATTTTTAAACAAAATCCCTTCTGGAATGATGCAGAGTTAGCCAAATCAGACATCTATGTATTCCTACAGGCTTCTCCTTTCAAGCTTTAGCTAATATTGGTGGTCTTGGTGAAATTTCCCATCCTTGTGAATTTTGCTGAGCACCTTCTTGATCTTGCCTTTAGAAATCTTCAGTGGTGGTGCATTTCTCTGACCAGTGACAATAACAGCTAGGTTGGTTGCTTGCTGTCCGGATATGTTCTATTGAATTTCAGAGTCAACATGCATGCTTTCCGTGCCTCCTATTTTGGATTTGTGAATGCTGGTTTTTTCCCCCCTTTACTGCTTGATTGAATATTTAATATCTGCATGCCTTTGTCCTTTTTTAACAATGTAATGTTTGAAAAGTACACTGCTAGGAGTTTAAGACTTGCTAAGGGAACAGCTGATGGGTATGTTATAACTGCCTATTGAAACCGAAAATGCTGCTTTGTCTTCAATGTTTGTTTGTTTGTTTTAGTTTTTAGTTTTTTTTTTAATTTTTTAATTTTTTGTTTTTAGTTTTTTTTTTTTTTTGGACCTTCACTATTTTCTGTCATGGTTGTTTTGTTTTATTACAATTTATTTGACATATTCCTGTCAAATTAGTCAGAAAACACAACAAAACTGAATGAGGTTTAATCTACATGAGGTCTATGAGAGTTATTCTAAATGATCTCTGTGCAAGTTAGCTTCAAAATTTTGTTTGACCTATGTATCTCATTTTAGTGATGTCAGTGGGGAAGCAACTTTAGAAGTGGAAAGGAAAAAAAGAACATATTGAACATGGGAACCAAGATTTCACATCGATGCTACTTTTTTACCAACTTACGCACCAACACTTGAGTTACTTACAAAAAGTGCTACCATCAAACACTTGATGGATTTTTCCTTTATTTCCATGATTGGAAGCTTCGTATCATTCTGTTTGCAATATTGTATGGTATAAACATAGGGTCTGTGGCCCTCTCTCTTATTTCACTCGTAGCTGCAATTGAATTGAAACTTCAAAGAGCTATGTCCTGATGGATTCTAGTGGTGCAGCGGAAGGGTTAGGTGTTTAAAAGTTTCATTCAAAATATCCAATGCACCGAAAACTTTAATACCCAGAAATCTTTGACTGTAATAATCAAACTACAATAAATATAAATTAGGATAAGAAGAATACCTATAGCGCTAATCTCAATTTTCACAAGACGTTCAAGTGTCCGCCTTCCAATGGTGATCTACATGAAAACTGAACCAAGGACAGCACTCCTTCTTCACCTTGCTTCAAGAGTTCTAGCCACTAGAACTCGACTAGTCTCATACCGGTCAGGTTTCTCTAAGAAACTGACTCCACCCTCTCAGAACCTCCTCTGGACTTCTGATCCTCCTTATTTAGGACTCTCACAATCCTTGTTAGGATCAGATAAGGCTTTGTCTTAAATCTCAAGCCTTGTCCTAAAACAAAGATAGGTTGTAAGAAAGAAAAGAGAGCAACGAAGACAAAATTGAAAACTCTTTCTGAATTGCTTCGGACATCCAGTGTTCCGATCAATTTATAGCCACTAGAGGGACGTCAAAAGAGAGGGATGCATCTCATCCAAGAGGCCTATCTGATCTGATTATCAGAGACAAGAGTTTCTTTAAACAGAAGGACTCTTATCAATGATACGTCGATCAGCACCCTGCTCTGCATGCGCGATCAGAGAAGGGATGTTTTCGCATCCCTTCTCAAATTAAAAAAAGTCTCAAAAATCTACGTGGATAGAGAATTCAATTCTGATTCTAGAACATATAATGAGTGGATAAAAATTCTCACAAATGGATGTGTTCTCACGTCCTTTCACGTGAAGTCTGATCACCGCGCATGCAGGCATGAGAAGGAACTTATAGTGTCCGTTTGGCATCCAGATAAGTCTGAAAAAATTTCAAAAAAATTATCAAAAATAGCTTGTCAAATGTGGAACGTTATCACCAAAAATCATTCCATTTTGAAAGCATTTGATGAGGAGAAGGACTCTCCAAATCTCAAAGAGACGTGACGCTTCTGCGTGCGCACGCGAGACTTCCTTCCTTTTTCTATTTTTTTTTCATCCTAAAACTTTCAGAAAAAATATATCTTATGCTTTAAGATATGCACCAGAAGATAGAGGGTGATATGGACTGCCACACGCATCTTAATCCCATGCCAGAAGGATACTTTTCTTCTGTCCACGCTAACACTTGTACGCAGAACTTATTTTGTGCCAAGAGTTCTTCACAACTTGAACTCTACATAATTGGAGTTAAAATGGGATGTGGCACCCCAATTTGGGCTGCTTCCAAGTGGCATGACCTGACCCAAATACCTACTAAATTGGGCTAGCTAATTAGCAAGGGATGAGACCAAATTGACCTCCAAAAAAGTAAGGGTTCCACACGTGCTAGCATGCTTATCGGAGCTCTGATTGAATCCAAAATTTCAATCAACCTTTTTCAAAAGAATCCTTGGCCAATTTTTATATGTGTGTGCCCCATTGGGTTCCACATCTAGCTGGCAGTAGGTCTGGGTGCAAGTTGATCAAATTTGATTAGATTTCAATCTAATCGATTTAGGTCCAATCGAGCTAACCCGAGTTTAACAATTATAATCCTTTCTAATTGGTGATCGAATTAAACTCTTTAATTCGATCAAAAATTGACAAGTTAATATTGACGTCTAGCAACGTATCATGACTACCCAAAAAATATAGAATTTTGATAAAAATATCAAATATACCCTTTAGTGGTAAGTTACCATACAATTCAATCATTCGATCTTTCCTGCACCTTGAATATGTTCATGAGTATGAAATCATGTCAAACTCAAACATATATTCATATTGATTCTCAATTAACCAATGATGACTCCAATGAAGAAGTATTAGAAACTCTTTCTAATTTCATTTCTGCTTTTAACCAAAAGACTTTTTTCAAATCATCTAGGATTGAGAATACACAAGATGTGATCTCCTCTTACTAGGAGTGATCGATTCCATTTTGACCTACTCACAACCTCCATATACACTCTACCATATCCAGAACACCCCGTACATGTCTTAATGCCATGCCTGGGTATGAACCAAAATATGGCTTCATGTGCATAAGATTCTTTGGTGGTCTCAGGTCTAAGGATCACTTGCACAACTTCCACTTAGAGAACCATCTTTGACATGCAAGTAAGATTTTCATAAGATGTTCTCTTTCATCGAGTCAATTCAGTGGACTCATGTTCTAAATGAGCATCCATATCCTTATATTAGTGTCCCACACAAGTGGCTAGTGAGATCTGCCATCCTCTCTATCGAGCATACATAGGATGTACCAGTCTATCCAGAACATTGATCTCTGACTTAATGCTCCTACGATCAGGAATGTTTAAGATTAGGGTTTTAGGATTTTAGATCTCACTAGCATAATCCATTCATGTCTCCTAAAATCGTTGTCCTAATCTTTGAGGTTCATCATAATCTTAGACATAATAAGATGCAGCTAATATGATGAATCAATACCTCAAATAATAAATGTCATTTCATGAGTTAAAAAATTATAAAGAAAAGTTTCATCGCAACACACTTGCAATTGGCTTATAGGGCACTCTTCTTTCAATCTTCCACTTGCATTAAAGTCAATCGCCTTTATATCTCATACAATCAAGATGGCGATTATATAGCTGCTTTAGTATGGCTTTATGAATGGGTCTGTTATATTGTTCTTTCTGTCTACTCATTCAAAGACAACATCTTGTCTCTAACAAGATGGAAGCATCTGAGGATGTGCTTGGATCTATAATGAGACCTAGATTCTTTTGCTTGAATAATGGCCTCAGTGTTATCACAATAGAGTGACACTGGTCCTTCATTCTTAGGAATGACTCCTAAATCTATGATGAATTTCTTCATCCAGATAGTTTTCTTAATGGCTTCACTAGCAATGATGTACGCTACCTCAGTAATTGAGTCAGATACTATCTGCTGCTTGGAGCTTTTCCAACTCACTGCCCCATCATTTAGGGTAAACACATACCCTGATATCGACTTGCTATCATCCACTTTCTAATAATCGTTCTTTAGATCAGCTTAAAATCTGATAGCTATGCCTAAAGCATAAGCTACATCAGGCTTGGTACAAAGCATGGCATACATAATTGATCCCATAGCCAAAGCATAAGGGATTTCATTCATCCTCTTTCTCTCCTCTAATGTCTTAGGACACATTTTCTTGGAGAGACGTATACCATGACTTGCAGGTAAGTAACCTCTCTTACTTGCTTTCATATTAAACCTCTTTAATATGAGATCTATTTACCGTGACTGGGATAAGCTTAACATCCCTTTAGATCTATTTCTATAGATTTTTATACCCAGTATATAGGATGCTTCACCCAAATCTTTTATGAAAAACTTATTCGATAGTCAAGTCTTGACCGATTGCATTATTGAGATATTATTCTCAATGAGCAGTATGTCATCGACATACAAAATCAAGAAGAGAACAGCACTCCCACTTATCTTCTTATACACATATGGTTCATCCTTATTTTTGATAAAGCCAAACTCTTTGACTGTCATATCAAATCGGATGTTCCAGCTCCTCGAAGCATATTTTAATCCATAGATTGATCTCTTTAGCTACATACTTGATTTGTCCTCCCACTTGAGATAAATTTCTCTAGCTGAGTTATATAGACTTCTTCCTCTAGATTACTATTGAGGAATGCATCTTGACATCCATCTGTCAGATCTCATAATCGTAGTATGCTGCTATAGCAAGTAAAATCCGGATGGACTTGAGCATAGCCACTGATGAGAAGGCTTCATCATAGTCAATTCTTTAGCTTTGACTGAAATCCTGCACCACCAACCTAGCTTTGTAGGTTTTTACTTGGCCATCTGCTCCGATTTTCTTCTTGAAGATCCACTTGCACCCTATTGGGATCACACCCTTAGGTGCATTAACCAAGATCCGCACTTGGTTGATATACATCGAGTCCATCTCAGATTTCATGACTTTCAGCCATCTGTCTGAGTCTCTACTCATGACAGCTTCCGAATAGGTCAGTGGATCATCATCATGAATGATGTTGATCATATTGTCATCAAATCTCAGAGATGCATGATGCACTCTATTTGACCTTCGGAGAGGAGGTGTGTATTGTGAATGTACCTCATCTTTAGGTACTTCTGATTGAGGATCTTCTTGTGGTCTAACCACTGATATTTCTGGATCGATTTGTAGATCATGAACTTTAGTAAGTTCAATATTTCTTCCACTGCCTCCTTCTTGGATGAGTTTATTTTTCAAAAAAATGGTATGCCTACTAACAAACACCTTTTGTTCAGTAGGTGGTAGAAGTAGTATCCATTAGTTTTCTTAGGATACCCTACAAACCTACACTTATCTAATCTAGCACTAAGCTTATGTCCAAAAATATTTCTAACATAAGCAGGACAGTCCCAAGTCTTAAGATATTTACGATTAGGCTTCCTTCCCTTCCATATCTCATATGGTGTGCTTGCAACAGACTTTGAAGGCACCCTGTTTAATATGTATGTGGCAGTCTCTAGGACATTATCTCTAGAAAAATATTGGAAGATCAGTGAAGCACATTATGGATTGCACCATATCCATCAAAGTACGATTCTTCCTTTCTGCTACACTATTTAACTGAGGTGTATAAGGAAGGATCCATTCAGAGAGAATACCTTTACTTTTAAGATGATCAAGAAATTTACTGGATAAGTATTCTCCTCCTCGATCAGATCGAAGAATCTCGATACCTTTTTCAGTTTATTTTTCGATCATACATTGATACTCTTTGAACTTATCAAAGACTTTGAATTTATGTTTCATAAGATACACATATCCGAACCTTGATAAATCCTTCGTTTAGGTGATAAAATAGGAGTATCTTTTTCTGGCCTGAGTTGTCATTGATCCTCATACATCTGTATGTACTAGGGCTAACAACTCATTTGTCCTCTCTCTATATTCAGAAAATAGAGTCTTGATCATCTTACCCATGAGACAAGATTTATAAGTTCTCAATGATTCATAATCATATGGGTCAAAGAATTCTTCTTTGTATAACTTGTTAATCCTTGACTCACTAATATGACCAAGACGATAATGCCAGAGATATGTGACATTCACATCTTCTCTCTTTTTTTTCATATTTTTTTTAATATGAAAAATATTTTTATTAAGTGCATGAATTAAAAGATTGTTATCAATATAACTACTGTCATAATATTCATTAGAAAAGAAAATGGAGAATCCATTTTCCATTAGCCTTATTTCATAACCTTGTTTTTACAACAAAGGTGTAGAAATAATGTTTCTAATGACCTTTGATATGTAATAACAGTCTTTTAATTCTAAAATTTTGCCTGAAGGCAAATCAAGCATGCAGATTTTCACAGCCTCTGTGCTAATGGACTCTCCATTTGCGCCATAAAGCTCAAGGTTACCTCTTTTCAGACCTTTGATATTCTGTAGTCGCTGTAATGAATTACAAATATACGATCCACAGGTGATATCTAATACCAGATATCAGAGTCTGAACCACTCAATAAAAAATAGGTCTGTATCGTATACACACCTTTTGGTGCTACACATGCATCCTGCTTCAATCTTGCAAGATTATTCTTGCAATTATACTCTCAATGACCAAATTTATCATAAAATGAATAGATGATATCCTTAAGGATATCTTTTGCCTTCTCATTATTACTGACCATCCCAAGATCAGGAATATCCAGAATATTGGAGTTCTTCTCCGATACGAACCTTATTTGCAAGTTCCTCAACCAATCCACAGAGCTGGATTGGTCAACATATTTTTATTTATGGTGTTATGCAATGAAAATAAAGAAACCATAATGCAGACTTAAATCTGCATAAATAAAGAACAATAGTATAAGCAGATCACTCATGTTTAACATGCATAACTAGATGAGGACTTTTAAACTAGTTATGTCTCCTACTATTTTATCGGATACCATAGCCCTCTCCTATAGTAAACGAGAAATCCTAAACTGGTTTCTTAATGGGGTTGAGACCCTAATCCCTTAATGAAGCCTTGTGGATATCACAACAAACCTCAATGAGTTCAAAGATAGAAAAACCTATCCAATTGCTTCTCATGCAACTCTCAACATAACCTGCCTCTAAAAATACTCATAGTCTTGTGGATATCATAACAAACTATAGTATTTTTAGTTAAGTCAGACCCTTCATTTCTATACAATCATATCTGAAAAATACTGCCCTTGTGGATATCACAACAAAGTAATATATCCAAATATACCATAAAGCATATAATATATACCAAGACAAATCCACATCAATTTTCATAGCAAGCCTTGTGGATATCACAACAAACCTATTATGATTTTTCATAAGATATTAACTAAGCATGAAGGAAGGCATATGTAGTGTTCTAAATACTGAGCTACCTTCATTCAAGATTCAAACTAATCCAATTGGCCAAGAAAGTGTTAAGATTGGTGGGGGTCTCCCCGTTGCTTTTCTTAGACACCAATAAAATTGGCCAGACCAGCAACGGAATCAATTAAATAACCACCGCACTTGAAACTTCTTTAGACACCAATTGATTAATTGATTCAAGAAATAGGTCAGCTACTGATTCATAACACTACGACTTAATATAATTTTTATGAGAGCTTTAATGATCTCAAGCACATCCTACTTCAATCACAATGATGCACTATTATAGTTATATCTTAATAATTATAACAACTAATCATGGCATCTATTCATATCTCTAAGATATGAAATCATAATCATTCAATATGATTATAACTAAGCATCTCAAGCATATCACATATGCATGAAGTTCTAATAACATGCATGAATACAAAATATTCTTTTCATGATTCTTCTTCTTAGAACATCACAATGGCACCCCTACGCGCCATAAGAGTACCCTATTGAATAGAAAAAGAGGATCTCTGAATCCTACTTGCTCTTATGATCGGACGGCCTGGTGATGAACCCAATTAGAGTACTAAGCTACTAAAAAAGATGTTATACATGCACATGTATTTTATATTTAAAAATATATCTCTAAGACATGTGAGGGTTTGGATGTTCAATCGGGTTCAACCTTTGACCCGATTTGAACCAAACCAAAAAGTCATGTTTTATCACAATCAAGACAACATTCTAACCTTTAATTATATAGATCAAAGTAGGCTCTGATACCACTGATGGGTTTCAGTGGTGCAGCGAAAGGGTTAGGTGTTTAAAATTTTTATTCAAAACATCCGATGCACCGGAAATCCCAATGCTCAAAAATCCTTGACTATAATAATCAAAGTACAATAAATATAAATTAGGATAAGAAGAATACCTGTAGTGCTAATCTCAATTTTCATAAGGTCTCCAAGTATCCGCCCTCCAATGGTGATCCATATGAAAACTGAACCAAGGACAGTGCTCTTTTTTTACCTTGCTTCAAGAGTTCTAGCCACTAGAACTCGACTAGCCTCATACCGATCAGGTTTCTCCAAGAAACTGACTCCACCCTCTCAGAACCTCCTCTGAACTTCTGATCCTCCTTCTTTAAGACCCTCACAACCCTTGTTAATTAGGATCAGATAAGATTTTGTCTTAAATCTCAAAGCTTTGTCCTAAAACTAAGATAGGTTGTAAGAAAGAAAAGAAAGCAACGGAGACAAAATTGGAAACTCTTTCTGAATTGCCTCGGACACCCAGTGCAGCGATCAATTTATAGCCACTAGAGGGACGGCAAAAGAGAGGGATGTGCCTCATCCAAGAGGCGTATCTAATCTAATTATCAGAGATAAGAGTTCCTTCAAATAGAAGGACTCTTATCAATAATATGTCGATCAACACCCTGCTCTATGCGTGCAACCAGAGAAAGGATGTTTTCGCATCCCTTCTCAAATCAGAAAAATCCTTAAAAATTTATGTGAATAGAGAATTCAATCTTAATTCTAGAACATATAATGAGTGGATAAAAATTCCCACAAATGGATGTGTTCTCATGTCCTTTCATACGAAGTCTGATCACCACACATGCAGGCATGAGGAGGAACTTATGACGTCTGTTTGGCATCCAAATAAGTCTAAAAAAATTCCAAAAAAATTATCAAAAATATCTTGTCAAATGTGGAACATTATCACCAAAAGTTGTTTCATTTTGAAAGCATTTGATGAGGAGAATGACTCTCCAAATCTCAGAGAGACGTGATGCTTCTGCGCATGCGCGAGACTTCCTTCATTTTTCTAATTTTTTTCTGCCCCAAAAATTTCAGAAAAAATATATCTCATGCTTTGAGATATGCATCAGAGGATGGAGGGTGATATGGGCTACCACACGCATCTTAATCCTATGCCAAAAGGACTCTTTTCTTCTACCCACGCCAACACTTGTACGCAGAACTTGTTTTGCACCAAGAGTCCTTCACAACTTGGACTCCTCATAATTGGCGTTAAAATAGGATGTGGTACCCCAATTTGGACTGCTTTCAGGTGGCATAATCTGACCCAAATACCCACTAAATTGCGCTAGCTAATTAGCAAGAGATGAGACCAAATTGACCTTCAAAGGAGCAAGGGTTCCACACGTGCTAGCATGCTTACCGGAGCCCTGATTGAATCCAAAATTTCAATCAACTATTTTCAAAAGGATCCTTGGTCAATTTTTATATGTGTGTGACTCATTGGATTCTACATTTAGCTGGCAATAGGTCCAGGTGCAAGTTGATCAAATTTGATTAGATTTCAATCTAATCGATTTAGGTCCAATCGAGCTAATCCGAGTTCAACAATCATAATCCTTTCTAATTGATGATCGAATTAAACTCTTTAATTCGATCAAAAACCTATAAGTCAAGATTGACGTCTAGTAACGTATCATGACTATCCAGAAGATGTAAAATTTTGATGAAAATATCAAATATATCCTTCAATAGCAAGTTACATACAATTCAATTCTTCGATCATCCCTACACCTTGAATATATTCATGAGTATGGAATCATATCAAACTCAAACACATATTCATATCGATTCTCAATTAAGCAATGATGACTCCAATAAAGAAGTATTAGAAACTCTTTCTAATTTTCTTTCTGCTTTTGGCCAAAAGACTTTTCCCAAGTCATCTAGGATTAAGAATACACAGGATGCGATCTCCTCTTACTAGGAGTGATTGATTCCATATTGACCTACTCACAACCTCCATATACACTCCATCATATCCAGAACACCTCGTACATGTCTTAATGCCATGTCTAGATATGAACCCAAATATAGGTTCATGTGCACAAGATTTTATGGTGGTCTCAGGTCTAAGGATCACTTGCACAACTCCTACTTAGAGAACCATTTTTGACATGCAAGTAAGGCTTCCATAAGATGTTCTCTTTCATTGAGTCAATTCAGTAAACTCATTTTCTAAATGAGCACCCACATCTTTGTATTAGTGTCCCACACAAGTGGTTAGTGAGATCTGCCACCCTCTCCATCGAGCATACATAGGATGTGTCAATCTATCCAGAACATTGATCTCCGACTCAATGCTCCTATGATCAAGAATGTTTAAAATTAGGGCTTTAGAATTTTAGGTCTCACTAGCATGATCCATTCATGTCTCCTAAAATTATTGTCCTAATCTTTGGGGTTCATCATAATCTTAGACATAATAAGATGCAGCTAATATGATGAATCAATACCTTAAATAATAAATATCATTTTATGAATTAAAAAATTATAAAAAAAATTTATCGCAATATACTTACGATTGGCTTATAGGGTACTCTTCTTTCATGTCTATATGAATACAAACAATAAAATCTAATATACTTTTTTAAATTTTTTTGACAAGAAGTAACATAATTGGAACAATAAGGCAAGATACAGAGGGGTCATAGTGGTTGCAATCCTCCACATGTGCTGTGGTACCGTTTTTTGCTTAGGAGGCTTGGCTATGTTTCGAAGGGAGAGAGGAGAAGGCAGGGTAGCTATCATGTAATCCTAATCACATGAGATCATTTTATTCTACCATACACAAATGACAAAATGCTTTTTAGTTTTTCAAATACCGACTTAATTCAAAATGTCTTTTTTTGTTTTTAATCTCAAACATTGTAACAGATTGTGACTTGTTGGTCATGTATATTGAAAGCTGCAATATAAAATTGGTGATGCTCCCATAGATTTTAAAAGGTTTCTGCAAGCTTTTCATATGCCAAGGCCACCAATCCTTGGAATCTACGAGGAATTTGTCAAGCATTTAGAATGTTCAACACACAATAAATCTGATCTACGAAGCATTTCACATTCGCAGCCTCTCAGGTTGTTTTCAATCACCATGGCTGCACTAAACAATCCAAGGTGTGTTTGTGTTTGTTGGAAACCTAGTATTTTCTTGGCAAGTATTAGATACTCATGCAACAACTATGACAAGTAGCATTAGGTATGTTATAATTCACAGATGTCATACATGGTCACAAATGAACTATGAAATCCTTGAGCTTTTCAAGTCTATTCATCATTTTTTTTTTTTTTAAAGCATCCTTTTTCTATACAGGTGGAATATTGAATAATGTCGGAACCATCAGGAGGACTGCACGACCTAGGGATGGAACTGATGGAAGACTACTACTTTTTTTTTTTTTCCTAACATAATTCTCACTTAATTACTTACCATTCAAAATTAAAAAGGACAAAGAAAAAAAAAAACTACACTACCTAGTTATGTTCCGGGTAATCTTGGATCCTTCAACAGATGAAGACTCGAACCCATGACTTGCACTTGTCGGACTAGTCCTTACCATTACAACAAAAGAAGGCTATTACCATCCAAAATAATTGGTCAACATAACATAATAATAAAATTAGAATTTCTTTGCATGATTTATCAACTCAAAATGTTGAAAACAAAATGTGTATTCTAACTTGGAATAATGAAGTGGTACGCTTCCAAGTGGATCCGCTTGGGTCATGTTTCTGGCTTGATATGGATAGATCCACATAGAGCTCGTGTCTAAGATTTAAACCCAAATGCAACCGGCTTACTGGAGAGCTTGACTTGGATTGACCTGAATAGACCTCATTTCTAAGATTCAAACCCATGAGCAAAACACCCACCGGATAGATTTGGTTTACGTCGAACTCCATTTAAAGCATTGAGGCAGTCATTTTTTACTTAGTTTTTTGGGTATTGTTGTGGTATAGAGAGGGCTTCTTTAGTCCCATATCGGTTATGAGTCGAGAAAGAGTATAGCTTATACGGATTGGAACATTTTCTTCAATATGAGATGTCTTTTAAAAGACAAAATCGTAAGGCTCTAAATTACCAAGACCCACTGAAATCTAAAGATGGTAATGAATCAAAACAACAATACCTCGTGTATACGGACGCGGAGTCAACCCAACCATCCGAGCCGAGCCATTCGACCCCTTAACTCTTGACCGCAACATTGGCGCCGTTTGTAGGAACACCTCCTACTCACACATACTCTCTCTTGACTGAAGAGCCAAAGCAGACAATACCTCACGCATGCGGATGCGAAGTCAACCATAATAGATATATTTCATTTTGACATGAGTCAGACTTCAATTTTGCAAGATCTACAATTGATTTGGAGTCTAGGCTCAATTTAGAGTCAATATCTGATCATTGGTCCAAATTTACCATATTGGCTGGATTCAAATAGGATTAGATGGACATCCCGACCTTAGCTCACTTAGTAGAGCAGTGGACTCTAATTGACATCAAATAGGATTAGATGGAAGTGTATTACTGTTATCTCTAGAATTTTTTTTTTTTTTAACTTTCTAAAAGAAAAACTAGATTTTCTTGCAATCAACTAGAGCCTAAAAGTTAGAGTTCTTCAATGATCAGACCATTTAATCAAACATTAAATGACATAATATCCTCATCTCTCCATGGAACTTGAATTTCTGTCTTCCAAATTATTGATAACATAGTTTAAAAAAGATAGACTTGACCTCCTGACCTTTGACCATGGTCCTCCCTCACACCACCTTGTGGCCCTCCGTTTGCAACCCAAGCCATATCCTTCCCCTTAGATCCTTTCCTTGTTTTAACGTTTTAATGATTGGTTTGAGATCGTCAGCAGTGATGCCACCACTACCAAAGACAAAAACTATGGTCAGATTAAGCTCAGACAAGAAGACAAACTCTTGCTCGATCTCTCCGTCCACTTTTCCTTTTTGTCACGTCCTAGTAGAACCATAGCTTTTGATTACGTACTACCAAACCAATCAGTACGACGTGAGGTTTTGCAAACTATGATTGAAACCCATCTCTTTTCCTTTAGTCTCCTAGTAGACCACGTCAACCAACTAGAATATAGTGGAAGGAGTACTGGATCCTTTGAGAGGCACTAGGAACCTTTCACTCGTTAAGGTTAAACAAAGGGGACATGCAGTGCTAAAATAATGGATTGATTGAAAGTGGTTTTGTCCCCAGGCATTGGCAGCTTGCATGGGATGGAATGCAAAGTTGGAGGATAGCCAATGATAGTGCCCTCTCCACTTCCGTAGTGTGAGTATCTTTACTATCACGTTTGGAGCCAAAAAGATATGACAAGGATATGAATAGATAATGTTTGTGACATAAGAGACTCTCAGCTTGAGACAATTGTGTCCACCTGGATAGATATCTACTTCCGGATATTTGTTACTTGATTAATTACACCTTTTAAATTCATGGGTTTTTGTGCATTCAACAAATTAAGGATGGCAACGTCAATCATGGATTAGCAATGTTACTCAATTATTGCAGACATCGTCGCTCTAACAAAACCTATTCAAGGCTTAGCTTGTCTCATTCATTAGGGGGAGGCTCGCCAACCTATATATGCAGTGATCTACTTATTCTTCTCAGGGCAGATGCATATGGTGTGGAATATTTGAGCTTATGCAGTGTTTTTATTATATTAGCTATCATAACTTCTGACACGTAGGGATTGTTTATGAGATTATTTTGCACTTCATGTCATTGTCAACTTTTGGAATGACAAAGGAATGTCTGCTTCTGATTTTTTGTATCATTTTGGGAAAGGAGCCAAGGAACCAGACAACCATAATCATTGGGAGTTTTAACAATGATTTAGAGATTGTTTTGGTGTTGAATCAAAGGAATGTCAACTTCATGTAAATTTGGAGAATATATATATATATATATATATATATATATATATATATATATATATATATATATATATATATATATATATATATATATATATATATTCCAGAATTATATATCCAGCCAATCATGAGCATACACTTGGTTCAAATTATTAGAATGAGTCTCTGGTCAGAGCCCTGAAGCAATTTTTGGTGTTGTAATGGTTCAAAAATTTATATGGTAAATTTTTAATTGAACTGACATTATCCATTAAGATCAATGTAACAGTTGTAAGCTATTTCTCATATTTTTGAAAATATACTAGTGTTTCATGACATGTTCACTCAGATTATGTTTTTATTTTTAAACAGAGTTGGAATATTTTTAATGTAATAGTAACCATACTATTTAAGCATTAAGTGTCTGTCTTATAAATAGTTATTAACCAATCAATAGCCCTTGGTGTTATATATTGTAGGTTCTCCAATTTTTTTGTTCTATGACTTCTGTGCAAAACCACTTATTTGCCCTAAATCTTTTGAGATCCTTCAACATACATTTGAATAATGAAATGAAGCCTCTTCAAATCTCCGTATGCAATTACAACAGACCTTTTAGTTAAGCTGTGGCGGTCTCTACTTCTGATATGGTACAATTACAACATTGTACCACCAAGTCAGCCCTCTGTGGCTCTGTAATCAGTTAATGATAGTGAAGTAATCAGGTGGACTATCCTCCCTTTTCAGAGAGAGAGAGAGAGAGAGAGAGAGAACCCTGTATGGTGGTAATGTAGATACATCAGTAAATGTTGGATCAAATAGGAAGAAAAATAATAAAAATCTTCTTAAGAAAAGGCTTCAAAGTGTATAGCATGGCTCAAACTAGCACCACTGAAATAAGAGGCTGGGCAACCAACCACTACATCAGTTATTTATTTTTGTTTTAAGTCAAACTTTATCTTCTTTTTTTTTGAAAATATGCAACAACAAATGCATACATACATACATGTATATGTGTGTGTGCGTACATATGCACATATGTTTGCACATGTATATACCTCCATTGTCAACACAAACAATGGTAAAAAAAACCATACAAGATCATGTAAATCAACTTGGTTGTTGGTACTTAAAGTAGGTTTTTGAAGGTTAAATATCAGACTTAAATGTTCACTATGCACTGAGTAGATTTTAGATACTTGTGGGTAATTAGATCCCAGGTTGTGGCATCTTATACTTTCGGAATATGGTAGAAATTTTGCTGAAAATCTGACAATCTACATGTGCCATATCCCAACGGTCACCTGAATAAAGTATAGTTTTTCAAAAACAAAAGAAAAATAATAAAGATATAATAACTTTTATTACCTAGCTAGATGTAAGATGGTGCTAGAGATGAATCATAAATATTTTCTAATCGTACCTTGCATTCATTCTCCAATAGAAACGACCAATGATTGCTTATGGAGTATATGAACTTGGGACCGGCAACATGCCACAGCTGATATGGCAATATAAATTGGGAGCCAACATTTGATATGGTAATTTGACAAACATATATGTTGGGACATACCGACCGACCCCTTTCACGCCGACTCATCTTTAGACCTGTCCGACCGGCGTCCGACTTTACCGACCGCACCGACCGACGACTGCCGACACCGTCCGACCGAAGGTATATCGGTCAGGCAGACCCGTTCTGTTCCCGACTAGCCGAACGGCGGAGCCCGACTCTACCGACTCCCGCCATGTGCCAGACCAACCGACGGTGTCCCCGGGTCTTCGCCCAACGTCCCGTAACCAAATACCGACGTACGGTCGGTCGGCTCCCCAAACGCCGTATGACTGTTGTGGGCCGCTGTCCTGACAAGGACGTGCGGCGTAGCCGCCCTGGGACATTGTCCTGCTAAGGACATAGATTAATCCCAGCGATTTGACAGCCCACGGTGATTTGACAGTTCGCGGCGACTTTGACAGCCTCCGGCGACTTGACAACTCCCCAGTTGTCTGCGCCATTAATGACGGCACCACGCTGTGCTCTACTATAAAATGGGGAAGGCAACAGTGCTACAAAGAGGTTCTTTCGAAGCCTCTAGACTCACACACTCTCTCTAACTCTTTTTCTCTCTCTCCCACTGAGTCCCCATGATTCTCTTCTACTGTTGTCTAGTCTCCTCTCTGACTTGACCGTCGGAGGGTCCCCGCCGGAGGCATCTCCGGTCAGTGTAGCTTTTCTTGCAAGTACTCGTTCCCGACGACCAGGCGATGAGGGGATTGGCTGCAACAATATCCTAAACTTTTTTGTTGCTGTTCGGGTTGCCTAGTCTCCTAGAATTCCATCTATTGTTTGTTCTTCATCTCTTGAAGTTTATGCACTAAAATGTTGGAAACCACATCCAAGGAATCCTTGCTTGCCAACTCCATCTGAGAGGGGAACTCAGCTCTGGTTCCCTCCAATAAATTTGACATTCAAGAGTGAAAAACAACCTTAATCATGCATTTGCATCAAAAGTCAGAACTAGATCTAATGAGCTTTGTTAATGAGCCTTCCTCCATTTATATGCATGTGTATGTAATAATCACTTGCATGAGCTGTGAACTAGAACAATTCCTATTTATTAGTTCATGGCTTAATGTGGTGTGCATCACACTTCATCCAACATAATAGACATGCATCATTTTTTAGCTTTAATTTAGGTATTCTTTTAGATGTTTTCCTTTCTTTGGTTAATTAATCTTCTATCAATGTTTATTAAATGTTTTCCTCTCTTGCGTTTATTACTGTTCCATCAGTGCATTGATAGGGTTCTACTGAACCCTATTCCAGACATGGATATTTTTTAAGGAAAAAGGAATCATATTTTTTATTCAACTAAAGGACACCACTCATGTATCAAAAAAAAAAAAAAGATCAAGGTTTATATATATATATATATATATATATATATATATATAGTAAAAGAGGCAGATGTGATGAACACAATATGTGATGTATCATGCATGATACCGAATTATTAGATGCTTTTTCACCAGTTTGATTTAACTCAAAAG